>NC_090347.1:30582555-30885585 GCF_035084215.1 Heptranchias perlo | reverse complement strand
ATTTTTAGTTGTAGTTCCGATCTGCTTGTCCTGCTCTATCTTTGCTTTACCCTTTTTGGAAAGGTTTAGTGGGATTAAGCTGGTGGAGCTTATCTCTGTAGGTACCAGAGCATTGCCACGGTAGTAATCCAAAATGGTAACATCAGAATAAGTTGGACTGGATGTCGAACCCTCATTGGCTATCAGAATTCTGTAAACAGAATAGCAAAATATGATTTTCAATTGAATTTTATAATTTTTACATTTTTTAAATATAAAGATCATAAACAACTTGTATTTATATAGCACCATTTGTGTCCTCAGAACTCCCCAAGGTGCTTAACAGCTAATTTGTGCATAGCAAGATCCCACACAACAGTGAGAAAAATTACCAGATAATCTGTTTTTGGAGATGTTGGAGGGATAAATGTTGCCCAGGACACTGAGAACTCTCCTACCCTTCTTTGAATAGCACCATGGAATCTTTTACATCTACCTGAACAGGCAGACAAGGTCTCGGTTTAATTTGTAAGACAGCACGCTGACAGTGCAGCACTCCCTCAGTACTGCACTGAAGTGTCAGCCTAGATTATGTGCTTAAGTTTTTGGAGTGGGGTTTGAACCTGACTCAGAGGCCAAGGCTGCCACATAGATTAAAGAAAATCCAAGGAATGCAAAGCACAAAGAAAACACAACAGAGATAGAAACTCTAAGAAAGCTTAAAAAAACAAGGTGCTTGGATTTTTAAAAAAATGGACAACAGTACTTTTAATGGCCTAAATTCATGGTCCACATACACAAATCTTTGAAAGTATCAGGACAAATTAATAAGGCTGTTTTTTTTAAAAAAAGCATATGTGATCCTTGGCTTTATAAATAGAGGCATAGAGTAGAATAGCAAGGAAGTTATGGTATACCCTTATAAATCACTGGTTAGACCTCAGCTAGAGTATTGTGTCCAATTCTGGGCACCACACTTTTGGAAGGCCTTGGCGAGTGTGCAGAGCAGATTTACCAGAATGGTACCAGGGATGAGGGACATCGGTTATGTGGAGAGACTAGAGAAGCTGGGATTGTTCTCTTTAGAGCAGAGAAGGTTAAGGGGAAATTTGATGGAGATGCTCAAAATTATGAGGGGTTTTGATAGATTAGATATGGAGAAACTGTTTCCACTGGCAGCAGGGTCAGTAACCAGAGGGCACAGATTTAAGATAATTGGCAAAAAATCCAGAGGGGAAATGAGAAATTTTTTTACATTGCGAGTTGTCACATTCCAGAATGCACTACCCGAAAGGGTGGTGGAAGCAGATTTAGTAGTAACTTTCAGAATGGAATTGGATATATACTTGAAAAGGAGAAATTTGCATGGCTATGGGGAAAAAGCAAGAGAGTCGGACTAACTGAATAGCTTTCAAAGAGCCGGCACAGATGCGCTGGGCCGAATGGCCTGCTGTATGATTCTATGAAATTAACTGTCGATACTAATTGTTTCTTTCGGAAAATGAGCATTAATTTGAAGACTGAGTATGATGGGTAATAAATCTGTCCTATGTTGTTGGGGTTACATTTTTAGTGCTGACTATAAAGCAACCCTATGAAATTACTTGGAGAGCTATGAGTTTGATTTAATGAATGTTTGCTAATATATAACATGATGACAGTGCTGCTGTTAACAAAATGCATCTAAGCAATCTGAAGAATGTAAAATGTCTACAAAACAATTTTGAAAACCCTTGGTGACATTTGCTGTACCTGCTAAATGTTTCTTGACTTTCTAGCTGGTCATATTGAATGTGGAGCTTATTTGCCTGTGGATTCGTGGTACTTCTGACTGGTTTGAAGTGTGTAAAGCTTTCTTCCAATCTGTTACTTTTATTACTTGTGCTTGAAACAAACTTGTTGGAGAATTCATCAAAACTTTCTGAAACCATACTTGTTTGAGCAAAGTTTGTTGGACTAGGTCGACCTGGAGAGCCCATTGCTGCACTTCCAGCTTTAGGGCTCATTTTTATATTTGTTCTCTGTGGTTTTGAGTCACTGTTCATGTCTAATACTGCAGTCTCATTGTCTTTTGAACACGCTGTGGGAACAGAGTTCTCCCATTCGGTGTAAAGCCTTCTATAGGAGTTCTGGAGGTATAATTCTGGTGGTGGTGGAGTTTCATAAAGTGAAAGATTGCCATCCGACGGGTGTGCATTTTGACCCCTGGTACTTGCTTGTTGAAGCTTCTGACCAAACTGGGGCAAATGGTATTCAGGTGAGTTGGGATAATGCACTCCATAAGGAATGGGAAGATTTGAATGGAAATGATGCAGAATCTTGTACTGCTCTAATGTTGGTGGAGCTACATGTCTTGGCAAAGTCATGCCTGGATTTTGTAGATGAGGTGGCAGGAAGTTCCGCTGGTCAGGAGCGACATACAGTGGAATTGCTGGGCTTTCATATTCAAATGGCTTGCCAGTGAGGAGATAGGGTGAAAAGACTATTCCTAAGCCTCGTTCAGTGTAACAATGATGTGTATAGTCTGGAATCAGTGGTGATGTGTTGGGAGGAATCGAACCAAAGCTTTTATTTGCTGCATATGTACTGGAAAGCTGTGGTGAAATTGATGAAGGACATGCTCTCCATTGGTCACCTGGGCTGTAAAATGCTGACATCATTGGGATGGGAGATACCCCTTTTGAATTTTCTGAAATAGAATTTGTGTTTTCATTGTCTTTTTCTGGTCTTTCGGCGGATCTCAGTTCCCCAACAGGCAAGAAAGCTGACGATCTTTCATCCTTTTCAAAAATTCCGACTTTATCAGATTCATTTGCTACAGGAATCATCTGATGTGGTTCCTTCTGTTGTTTCGTCTTTGTAACCGGAGTAAAAGCTTGATTGTCCATTTCTACATTTCCTTTTATTTCATCATTATTGATGAGCTGATGACTTGTAGCTTTATCTGAAGCAGTATTTGTGCATTCTGAACTTTGCCTGGCTTTGCTAATTGGCGTCCTTGGGTCATTGCACACGTTTGGTACACACTCTTTCTGATTGAGTAGATTGGTCTCATTAGAACCTGGCTTTGGGCACTTTCCTGTTTGGTCCTGGTCTGTCACTAGTAAGATTGAATTTTCACACAAGCTATACTTCATGTGATTAAACAGGTGTGATTTCTCATTGCATGTAAATGGACACTGGAAACACTTGTATTTGAATGGTTTTCCAGGAGGTCGAGGAATGTAGTGAGGTTTCTTTGGTTTGCGATCTTTAGTGAGGCTCATTTTTGATCTTGTTAAAGATCGTTAAACACTTCTTTCCCCAGGCCTTTGTTTTTGTAGATCCTATGTTGGTTTATTATCTTTAAATTGATAATTGGAAATCTCCACTCTATTCGTTGTACAGGTAACCAAAATTTATGATTAAGTCGATGCTGGAATAAGTTGCATGAGACTGTGAAAGAAAGAATGGAAATTAATTAACTTTACACAAGGATAACAGCAATAGCCAGCACATTCCTTAAGACACACCTGGTTTCAGAAACTTGTATGCAAATCTGGCAGTGTGGCAATGGGCCATCTTTTGTGTGAAGTTGAATGTAGATTAAACAGTATGGTACAATATTTTGTTCTGTGTTATGTAATCCAAATTGAACTGACAAAATTTAAAGCATCCACCTAAATAATCCTATTTCGGACAAGTTGAAGTCTGGTATATCCCACATTTACAGTTGCTGTTGTGGTTAAAAAGTCATGATCATGTATGTTGCCCCTGTATATTCACAGGATATGCAAAAAGACATGAAGAAATTATTTTAAACTCCAGATTTCCCAGTTTGTTCCCATTCTTTAGCAAGGGCATTTCCTACAGTTGCTAAATAGTTCAGAACTATATATTTGGATAGTCATATTTCTTTTGTCAGCTTGAGTTGATCAACATAGAACCTTGGTTAGACCACACATGGAGTACTGTGAACAGTTCTGGTCTCCATATTATAAAAAGATATAGAGGCACTGGAGAAGGTGTAAAAAAGATTTAGTAGGATGATACCAGAACTGAGAGGTTATACTTATCAGAAAATATTGAGCAGGGTGGGGATCTTTTCTATAGAAAAGAGAAGACTGAGGGGTGACCTGATAGAGGTCTTTAAGATTATGAAAGGATTTGATAGGGAAGACATAGAGATGATGTTTCCACTTGCAGGAGAGACCGGAACTAGGGGCCATAAATATAAGATAGTCACCAATGAATCTAATGGGGAATTCAGGAGAAACTTCTTTACCCAAAGAGTGGTTAGAATGTGCAACTCGCTACCACAAGGAGTAGTTGAGGCGACTAGCATAGATGCATTTAAGGGGAAGCTAGATAAACACAAGGGAGAAAGAAATAGAAGGATATGCTGATGGGGTTAGGTGAAGTGGAGAGGGAGTAGGCTCGTGTGGAGCATAAACACCGGCATGGACCAGTTGGACCGAATGGCCTGTTTCAGTGCTGCACATTCTATGTAGTTAATTTTTGTTATTGTTAGGATGTGTGAATGTTGATTTTTAATGCAGTAATAAACAACACCTGCGGCAATTTTATGCAGTTCTCTAGCATTTGCATTCATTTCATTTATACTGAGTGAGAGATTTGGAAACCGCCGGCAACACCGGAACAACTGTGTGGCTCAGTTAGTTGGACTCTTGACACTGAGTCAGAAGGTCTTGTGTTTAAGCCCCAATCCAGGACTTGAATGCATAATTTAGATTGATGTTTCAAGCACTTTAGGACATCCTGAGAACATGAAGGATGCTATATAAATGCAAGTTCTTTATAGCAACTGTCTACATACAGCCAGCCATTACAAAGCCACACTTACCACTTTATCATTCTGAGTGTGGATGATTCCTGATAACAGGAGAAGAATTGTGCAGGTCATTAATGCTAAAATCACATTGCTATCCTGTAAAAGGGGGGGAGGGGTCGGTGGGGTGTGAGAGCTCAGCCTTTCTATGGTTGGAATATAATGGCAAATAGAAAACTATTCCATCAGCACCCACTTACCTTTGTATTGGCAATTTTGCCTCTTGAGGAACAAAATGACCTCAAGATGGTTTTCCTTGCCACCAGAGGCATATATGCCATCTCATTTATATAACAGTGCTGCTTCTGAAGACGGGACTATGTCCAGCGCTGTCATATAAATGGGGCATTAGACAGTAAATTCAGTTGCTCTTTTAAACAGCAGCCTTGGTAAAAGGTTTAATTCACAATTTTTAAAAATAAGCTTTCACTGACAAATGTTTCTATATTATCATCTCTCTTTCCCTTCCAATGAGTTTTTTTTGTTTCCATGCATCTTTGTTCAATTGGAGTGGCAGAGTTTGTACTTTGACAGGGAATGTTTGTTGGTAGTGTTATCCAGGTGCTTTGATGGGGAGATGGAATGATATTACAGTAACTGACATCCTCGAAGGAGTATGAAGTTTGGCAGGATGACTGAATTATGACTGTAGCTGTCAGTAAATGCAAGATTGTCTGGCATGGCTAACATAATCTATAATCTCACATTGTTAAATAAATAGAAAAATGAGTGAGTTTTTTTGTTCATACTTTTTTTAAAAACTAAACAACTTCTTTATGTTGTTTGGATTTTTCTACTGTAGTAAATTTCGTGTACCATACCGTCCCAGTTAGTAGGGAAAGCTTGTTTGGGTTTATCAGAGAAATGTGAATTGGCATGCCTGAGTTTTTATTCTCAGTGGAAAGCAAATAACATTTGGCCTTCCTTTTATCAGTAGCATTATCTTGTATGAGACAGTTACCTTTGGTTAAGCACCAGATATGTAAAGCCAATTTATGCTGAAACCTGGATGAGCTCAAGTTTCACCAGCCTGATAAGAGAGGTGAAGAGATGTTTGGGAAACCAATGCATTGTTTCAAAGAGCTTGCTCACTTAGCTTGTGTTGCCAGTGAAGCCTGTTGCAGCTTGTCTTTATTACAATGTTCTGATCCTAGTTCATGAGAAACTCTTATAGTTTCGTTCTCATGGTTTGAAAGCTGTGTGATATGTTATCCCAAAGGCTAGATGCTTTTATTGTTACAATGAAGATTTAACTGATGTGTTCCTCATTACTAATTACTCATTACTGAGCTCTATTTGGTCTGAAACCTCTCAAAATATGTTCCAATTAGTTCTTTCACTTAATCTTTTTAATATCCAAATAACTGTAAGGCATATTTTAATTGCTAAGTGTGGTTTCTCTATTTAAAGGAATTGGGATCCATTTAGTTTCTGCTCAAACATTTGTTTTCCATCTTTGGCAAAGGGAAGCAAAAGGCTTTAAGAACAAAATTTATACAAATGGAAAAATCATTGGCCAAAGAAATATTGTGTTAAAAGTTCATTTAAGAGTAAGAATTCCAATTTTTAAAACATTTTGAAGTGTAATTTTGTTCTGACAGGCATTCTGCCATGTTTGAACAGCCAGTACAGTTGTCATAACCCAGAGATTTTCTGATAGCTTCTAAACCATCCTAACATTTCTTTCTGGGCCTGTGTTTTCTGTTACCATTGCATTATTGGCTTATGAAGTCTGCAGTGTAGTTTTACGTCATGTGAGAGGAGAGATCCTCCCCACACAGAAGCAAAATGTGCAATTTGATCATATGACATAAAGTGATGGTTTTACTAAGAAGTAACACAGTGTTACATAGAATTACGTAGACTGTATGAATGTACAGCACAGAAACAGGCCATTCAGCCCAACTGGTCCATGCTGGTTTTTATGCTGCACACGAGCTTCTTCCCCACCCCTCTTATCTAACCCTATTAGTATATCCTTCTATTCCTTTCTCCCTCATGTGTTTATCTAGCTTCCCCTTAAATGCATCTATGCTATTCGCCTCAACTACTCCTTGTGGTAGCTAGTTCCACTTTTTTACCACTCTCTGGGTAAAGAAGTTTCTCCTGAATTCCCTATTGGATTTTTTAGTGACTGTCTTATATTTATGGCCCCTGGTTTTGGTCTCCCCCGCAAGTGGAAACATCTTCTCTCTGCCTACCCTAAGTGATGGTTTTACTAAGAAGTAACACAGTATGTTTTACTAGAATGCAGTGTATATGTATGTATAATATATATAAAATAAAAAAAATTTCAAATCTCTGTGCATTCCCTGTTTACAAAACATTACTCTGTCAAGTTTTTGTCTCACTTTTGTATCTAATTTTCCTATTATAAATTCCAATGTGCACATTTATTGTGGACACAGTCTGTGTTACCGTGTCGCATTGTAAATGCACCCTCCCGCTGGTTGTGATGCTCTAGTGCCTCGGATTGGCATCTCCTAGCTCCTTAATATCAGAAATATCTTATTAAAATCTCGTATCTGCATACCCTGGTCCAATTATTCCCTTCCCTCCAACCCTTCTTCAACTGAAGACTGCACTTGATCTTGACTCCTTGTGTGGAATGGCCTATGAGATTGGCTTGTATATTCTATTTTTGTTCAGCTACATGTGCACATTTCTTTGCTGATATTTTTATAGTGTTGCTTTTGATCTTTCTTTTGTTTCTTTATGGACATTAGTGCAGTGTTGGCTATGGAATGTCTTGAGCTGTGTAGTTATACAAGGAAATATGTAAACTGAAGTGTTCAATATGTTTGGCACCTTCTGTGGATTGAATAGTTCAAATTCAATTGAGAGATTGCTGGGCAATGGACTTGGGGGGTGTGGGGGGCGGTTACAGAAGTGATAAGTACTGAACACTGGAGTTCAGTCTTGCAACCTTAGGGAAAATATTTTAGACTAATTTGCTACAAACCACTTTATAATAGCATATAAATCATCAGGGAGTAGATGTTACATCATGATTTTGCAGGATAAAACTTTAGCCACTTGTGACATTGAATGGAGTCCAGATACAAATTTGTTCTATCTTTAGATTGCGCTTGTTCTGGATCATCATGGTGATAAAATTCCAAGGTTCTTGCTGTCAGCTTGTAAGATTTGACATACCATAGACAGGCTGGTATGATTCCCGTGTCAATATTCCATTGGTACTTGGATACCCTCTTATATAAGTGGTTTTGTAATTGTGCTGGTTCCCTTGCCTAATCTACCCTATTTGTACTGCAAGGCAAATTCAGCAACAGAGAGGAAAGTACATGTTTGGATGTCACAATTGTGATATTAATGCATCTGGACATTTGAAAATTCAGAGCATGTGCAGTTAATTCAAAGTAATATTCACAACTTTTTCAGTCTGCCAGAGGATTCCATGTTGCCACAGTAGGGTCTGTACGAGTGTATAGATCAATGATGATGATATGCCACCAGCTAGACCCAAATGATCGATCACACCAGCAACACCCAAATGATCGATCACACCAGCAACACTTAAAGCTGAAAGCAAGAGCATTTGCTCATTTACACTGCAGGGTTGCCTCTGATGATGCGTTTGGCATCTGAGCTAACCCTATAGTTAAAGGAGGCATTAAAAGCTGCATGTTGATTCTTCCCAGGGGAAATTTTACTGAGGCTGGTTGACATGGAGTAATTGTATGTCTAATTAATAACAAAAATTAAAATGAACAGTATAAAACAAAAGGGTATTCTTTTCAGGAAGTTTTTGGTGTAATTAACACCAGCTCTTCATTAATAATGAAGAAAAAATAACTTGTAAATGTCTGTTGTATGAGGAAAATGCTATACACTGTTGTAACTTAAGTTCAATGAATAAAGGACTTACTTTGAGTTATGAATACCACAAGTGGATTACAAAGCATGTCATTCCGATAATTATTCCTGTGTTGACCAGGATTTTAGTGCATTAGTAAACTGTTTGAAAAAGCTTGTAACAGCTCTCTCTAGTCTGCATTTGAGATTCGGGTTGTCGGTGACATCTGCTTTGAGCTTGATAAAGTGAGATTATTGTAGCTGTTGTGTGCTCTATCTTGAAAGTTTCTAGTTCTACTCACTTTAAGTAGGGACTCTGTTTCCTAAACAAATTCTGACTGGTTCCCCTCAGTTGCTTTGTTGTCGTCATGATGCTTAATGACATTCATGAGATGGGTTTCTCAGGGATATATTATACATGAGCTAAATTGGGCCAATGCATATAAAGATTGCTATCTATAAAAACGATGATATTAAACAGATATTTAACAGATTGGTGCTTGTCTCAATTGTGTGCAAGAACAATGAGAAATAAATCGTTAGTTCGGTTTAAATAGAGTCCACTTATGAAAATTTGAGACTAATAAAATGAAGCAGTGAATTGTCTTTATGGTGGAAGCAACTGGAATGTCATGCGTGGCTGAATTTATTCAAATTATGAGCTGAATGAACAAATTATTTGAAAAGCAAGTAATTACATGCCAAAAGATAAATTGATCACGTAATGTTTTTTGGACTCTGAAAATTGTGAATTGGAAGACAGTGAGCTGTTGCACTAAAAGGTAGATGCTAGTGCGAAGAGCTGGGATATGTAGTAATGTCCTGAATCTAATCTCTCTGCAATAACTAGTCATCAGTAACATGCTCTCTCAAACTACAGAATTGGAATTTTATTTGGAATGCTCAATTTATATTTGAGGCCTACAACATTTAAGGAAATATAGATTAAAAAGAAAACAGCAAATTCTTGAAATCTGAAATAAAAATAGAAATTAATTTAAAAAAATAATATAGTTGGTCCTCTTTACAGATGCTGACTGACCTGTTGTGTCTTTCCAGTATTTTCTGTTATTTTTATTTTTAGAGATGTAGATTGTTGGTTCTTTGTTCATTGAAGACTATTTTATTATATAACTGTTGTAAAAGCAGCCCAAAAAGTGAATTTTACGGCTCATTACTTCAGGGCATGTTTTGTTCAAAGTATTCTAGTATTTGTGGTGCCAGCTGAAAAATTTCATTTTGGAAGTTAAGTTAACTCAACTCAATTTGATTTTTTTTGTGGTGATTATTCCATTGTGAAACATCAACATTATGAAGATATACTGCCACAAAAAAATTATACTTTTTAGTGTTTTCAGTGTAAGAGGGTGTCCAAACGTCTCCCAGTGGCCCAGTTGGTAAAGTCAGTGTGCAACGTAACCATATAGACCAGAAGGTTGCAGGTTCAATTCTTGGTCTGTGATCATTCAGTTGCAAAAGTAGTAGGGTGCCACATCTGGCCTCACTGGCCCTGGACTGGGGAAGGGAAAATTCATCCAGGATTCTTGTATCTGATTGTTATCCATTCCAGAACTAGCTGCGCCTCTAGCCAAGCTGTTACAGTGCAGCTACAACACTGGCACCTACCCGACAATGTGGAAAATTGCCCAGGTATGTCTTGTCCACAAAAAGCAGGACAAATCCAATCCGGCCAATTACCGCCTCATCAGTCCACTCTCAATCATCAGCGAAGTGATGGAAGGTGTCGTCGACAGTGCTATCAAGCGGCACTTACTAATAACCTGCTCACCGATGCTCAGTTTGGTTTCCGCCAGGACCACTCGGCTCCAGACCTCATTACAGCTTTGGTCCAAACATGGACAAAAGAGCTGAATTCCAGAGGTGAGGTGAGAGTGACTGCCCTTGACATCACGGCAGCATTTGACCAAGTGTGGCACCAAGGAGCCCTAGTAAAATTGAAGTCAATGGGAATCAGGGGGAAAACTCTCCAGTGGCTGGAGTCATACCTAGCACAAAGGAAGATGGTAGTGGTTGTTGGAGGCCAATCATCTCAGCCCCAGGGCATTGCTGCAGGAGTTCCTCAGGGCAGTGTCCGAGGCCCAACCATCTTCAGCTGCTTCATCAATGACCTTCCCTTCATCATAAGGTCAGAAATGGGGATGTTTGCTGATGATTGCACAGTGTTCAGTTCCATTCGCAACCCCTCAGATAATGAAGCAGTCCGAGCCCGCATGCAGCAATACCTGGACAACATCCAGGCTTGGGCTCATAGGTGGCAAGTAACATTCGCGCCAGACAAGTGCCAGGCAATGACCATCTCCAACAAGAGAGAGTCTAACCACCTCCCCTTGACAATCAACCGCATTACCATCGCCGAATCCCCCACCATCAACATCCTGGGAGTCACCATTGACCAGAAACTTAACTGGACCAGCCATTTAAATACTGTGGCTACAAGAGCAGGTCAGAGGCTGGGTATTCTGCGGCGAGTGACTCACCTCCTGACTCCCCAAAGCCTTTCCACCATCTACAAGGCACAAGTCAGGAGTGTGATGGAATACTCTCCACTTGCCTGGATGAGTGCAGCTCCAACAACACTCAAGAAGCTCAACACCATCCAAAACAAAGCAGCCCGCTTGATTGGCACCCCATCCACCACCCTAAACATTCACTCCCTTCACCACCGGCGCACTGTGGCTGCAGTGTGTATCATCCACAGGATGCACTGCAGCAACTCGCCAAGGCTTCTTTGACAGCACCTCCCAAACCCGCGACCTCTACCACCTAGAAGGACAAGAGCAGCAGGCACATGGGAACAACACCACCTGCACGTTCCCCTCCAAATCACACACCATCCCGACTTGGAAATATATCACCGTTCCTTCATCGTCGCTAGGTCAAAATCCTGGAATTCCCTTCCTAACAGCACTGTGGGAGAACCTTCACCACACGGACTGTAGCGGTTCAAGCAGGCGGCTCACCACCACCTTCCCAAGGGCAATTAGGCTGGGCAATAAATGCCGGCCTCGCCAGCGACGCCCACATCCCATGAACGAATAAAAAAAAATCTGTGCTAGAAAATTGTGCTATTAGGCCGGATCAACCTCAAGTTGTTCCCCCCACAGTTGAATAACTTGCTGTCACTCATTATCTAGGCTGACACCTGATTAATGGGCACTTGGGTGAGATGTCACAGGGCACCTGATGCCCATGGAATGATAGCCAGAAGAAGTTACTAAAATGGACTAAAACTTGTGTAAATAATGTAAAACCTATGTTTGTGTCTTTGGTTTGTGTTTATAATTTGGCTTTTTTTTAATGTGACCGTATTTTTGATTAGTTAAATATCCATTTTAGATTATAAAATTACACATCTTTTGTTTAATGTAACATTTGCAAAAATGCACAAACTACAATTTTTTTTTAAAGTTATAAAAAATGTATATTATATAAAAACTATAGACAATTGCACTACAATCTCTATCCCTCGTCTTTATTTTTTTTTCTTGTCTTTTAACTCTTACCACAGCACTCCCCCTCTTTCTGACCCCTCCTGGTTGCTTTGCCTCCTAAATGCTGCTCTCATACATATCTCAAAAACATATGAGAGCTGGCGGGGTGACTTGCCCTTCATTTCTCCTCCCTCCCTGCAGGGAAACACATAGCTTCTGTTTGTGGCACCCTCTGATGGCATGTCCACTTTGTTCTATTTTTAATTTTGGTGCTGAAATTGTACTATGCGACAGAAATGGGCTCCCAGCTATTTGAACAATTCAAAGGTCAAGAATGATGATCCATTACTGAACCACCCAAAGTTAAAGATGACTCCCTTTTTCTACCAGGATGTGTCCAAAGAAGGCAAAGATCTGATTGACGCAAGTTATCTTATTTGGGGATAGGTTAACCTTTCAAATTCTGGAAAGGAAAGTTGAACTGTTTGTAGACATGCCTTGACTAATTCAGATACTTGTTTTCAATTTTGCTCTTAAAACCAGTTTACAGAACATCATCGTTATGTGGATTACTCTCTCCCTCACCACTGACAACGTTTTGCATGCCATGATCAATTATGGTTAACTCCTGAGGCTGACAGATAATCTCATATAAGAGCTTTGTTGACTGAAAGTACTGGTTTAGTTTGACTTGTATCGGCATTTTTTGTAGTTTTATGCAAGAAATATAATCAACTACTCTGCTAAAACTGTTTTAAAATGTAAGCAAAGATTATTTTATTAAGATGGGAACACCAATACTAAACCAATTTTAAGCTGAGAAATCTATTCCTTTATAAATTGAATGTAGTCCATACTTATTTTTCGTGAAGTTTCCCTTTCTTGTCTCTCGGTGCCCTAGAATATTAAGTGTCTGAAAGAGTGGGAAGGGGTGCTGCTTCTGATGCTACTTTGTAACCAGACTCTAGGAGGTGCACAAGAACAGTTCAAGGTGACTTGCTACCTGACGTTTCTCATTCATCATCTCTGCAGTGTCACCCCTCCCATCACGCTATGAGAGATTGAGAACTTGCTCATTTTGGAAATTTCCTGGGTAAGGTTTTGTGCTACCACACAGTGGTGTAGAATATTGGTACACTAAAGGTTTTAGACACTTTTCTAATTGTAATGCCACAAGTCAACATTAACCAAAACTCAAAAAAAAAATTGATTGAATCAGAATGGATAAACCGTATTTAAGTAAGTTATCACACCTGAATGCCTGTGTTCTATAAAATACATATTCTGTGTTTCACAAGTTATCTATGCATTCATCTTCTGTTGGCTCATTTCTGTGCCCTGGAGGCCAGAATGACGGTGAATGTGGAGATTTAGATGCTGGTTCCTGAAGTGGGTGTGTATTTGCTGACACAGACTTTAACCTTACCGCAGCACATTGCTTAAAGCAGTAGCACAGGTGCATGAAAAACAACTCTTCTTTTTGGGGGGAAAAACATGTTTTTCTTCCCTGCAGTCTGTGTGTGTTGCATCTTACTGTATCTATCAATCTATAAATCGCTTCTGAACAATATTTTTTCAAATTCTTAATATATTACCTTGTGTCGTTTACCTACTAAGGTTATAAAATAAGGACTTAAAAATGAACTATCTTCAGATATAAGAAGTCTGCTTTTGAGTTGTGTGATACCACGTTATGTTCACGAGTTAATAGCACTTGTTGTAAATGAATAGTTTTTCTCAAGGGCTTTTTTGCCTTCCTAATGGGATGGTGTGCCAGTAAACGAATAAAAAGATCCCTATAATAGGTTTTGAGATGGGGCTGATTTCTGAGCAGTTCCTAGTATTTTTTTTTGAATATCTCTTTGCCATAACCCAAAATGCTTCACAAAATACTGGTTTGGTTTAGTTAGAAATTATGTGGAAGATTAATCGTAACCCCATCTGATTAAAACTTTTAATAACATACAATCTGTGTTCAGCAGTAATGTAAGTTGTGTTAATTAGTAAACACCATTGTTGATCATTGAGACCTTGGAGAATTGAGGTTTTGCTAAATATATTATTCGCACAGTGCAAAATACATTACATTATTTATTATACAATTACAATTTACTAAGTTCATAGTTATTCTTATACTGTCACCATGTTACAACTAACTTTATTGTAAGAGAATTATTTCAAAAACTAAGTTTAAAAAAAAATCATAATGCGCTTACCTTACATACATTGAGGGCGGTATGCTTTTTGTTGATTACTATTGTTGCAATGAATATACAGCACTGAAGCAAAGTACGTGCACTCCTAGATTGCTAGGTAAAAATGAAGCCAACAGTTCCAATAGGAGGGACTATAAGTGAAGGAGTTGGGCCCTGAGGGTATGGAGATGCACCTGATGTTATTCCTGCCCCAAGCAATGATTCATGTGTTTCTATCCAGTTACAGCTTTCTTCCAGTATTACCTCAGCACCTGATTTGCAAAGCAAAACTGTTTTGGTTTCTGTTGGCCATTTTACAGCAAGCAGGCATGTTTACACAAACTTGAACTTTTGTGGTGTAAGCAAGCACTTTTGTTTGAACTGTAATTCTGCTTACACTGGTCTTATGTTTATACATTTTTTTTCCTTCCCCCTTCCCCAAACTCCTTAAACTGCTTTAAACGATCTACCTGTTTAAATACAGTTGCATTTATTACATTTGCAGAATGTATTATACCTTACCAAACTAGTTTTGTCAGCTATGTTTGTATTCCACTCCTAAGGTTTAATGCTTAAGCACCTTCTGAAAATACTAAGCATGAAAATATATGGTTTAAAATTGTACTTCTAAACATAAGTGCAACAGAGTGTGTTCAGTGTTTATCATACTCCAAAATGTCCACATTGTACTGTCTGGAGAAATCCTTACAGTCTCTGTTCACTGTGGTTATCTTTTAACATTTTATTTTAATAATGTTTTGTAAACCAAAATGAGCATTCATAATGACAGACGCTATCTCTATAACATTGTCTTTGGTAGGTATACAACATGAATATTAAGGGAATGTGTTAGAGGTTAGTGCTTTCCAGGTTCATCACTAAACTGCATGTGTTCTATACAGCAACAGATACAAAGTGTTTCAGATGGAAATCTGTGCGGGTATGGATATTCGACAGGTTGTTTGGTGATGCAACCTGTTGGTATACTGATGGGGAATCTGTTATAATCTTGGCTTAGTGGTAGCACTCTTGCCTCAGTCGGAAGGTTGTGGGTTCAAGTTCAAGAACTGGGGTTAATTTCTAGAGGAATAGAATTGAAAAGTAGAGAAGTTATGTTAAACTTATATATATGCTTGGTTAGACCACACTTGGAGTACTGTGCACAGTTCTGGTCTCCATATTACAAAAAGAATATAGAGGCTTTGGAGAAGGTGCGAAAAAGATTTACAAGGATGATACCAGAACTGTGAGATTATAACTATCAGCAAAGATTGAACAGGCTGGGGCTCTTTTCTCTAGAAAAGAGAAGGCTGGGAGTTGACCTGATGGAGGTCTTTAACATTATAAAGGGGTTTGATAGGGCAGACGTAGATAATTTGTTTCCACTTGTGGGGGAGTCCAAAACTAGGGGCCATAAGTATAAGACAGTCATTAATAAATCCAATCAGGAATTCAGGAGAATGTTGTTCACCCAGGTTAGAATGTGGAACTTGCTACCACATGGAGTAGATGAGGCGAATAACATAGATGCATTTAAAGTGAAGCTGGATAAGTACATGAGGGAGAAAAGAATAGAAGGTTATGCTGATAGTTAGATGAAGTAGGGTGGGAAGAGGCTCATGTGGAGCATAAACACCAGCATAGACCTGTTGGGCTGAATGGCCTGTTTCTGTACTGTAAATTCTATGTAATATGTAATTTTTAAAAAGTTCCACTCCAGAGACTTTGTTTTACTGGTGACTTGGCTAACATTTATCCCTCAATCATCATCTCCTAAAACAGATTATCTGGTAATTTTTCTCATTTGTTGGACCTTGCTATGTACCTTATTTGCCTATTGGTGGCAACGTACTTTGGAACATCCTGATGATATGAAAGGCTCTATATAAATGCAAATTCTTTATCAATTATTATCTGTCAAAAGATAGATTTTAAGGAGACTTTTTAAGATGGGGGGATGTGGCAAGGCAGACAGGTGTAGGAGTATGGAGCTATCGGTTAGAGAGCTAACAAAACTTGCCCATTATGGAGAACCAAGAATGCTAGTCAAGACTGGTGTTCGAACTTGTAGCTCAGAGTATGGAGGCAAGGTGGTTGAAAACTCTGCCACCAATGTGCATGGAGGGAGTGGGGGAAAGCATTACCCCAGATTTGGGAGGGTGGAGGGTATAGGCAGGTTCATAAGACTGGATGAGGTTGCAGAAATGGGAAGGAGTGAGGTTGTAGAGGAATTTGAAGGCAGGGACAAAAATGTTGAAATTGATGTGCTGAGGGATGAAAGCCAATTGAGATTGGTATGGATAGAATTGATAGATGAGTAGGATTTTGTGCGTGATAGGATAAGGGTGGCGGAGTTCTTGATGAGTTGGAGTTTATGCATAGTTGAGGTTGGGAGGCCAGCAAGAGGGCATTTGAAAAGTTGTGTTTGGAGATGATGAAGGCTTAGATGAGGGTTTTGGCAGCAGTACAGGGTAAGATAGGAACAGAGAAGGGTAATGCTTTGGAGGTGGAAGTAGTTTTGCTGATGGGCTGAATGTGGTGTTGAAGCACATCTTGGGATTGAGCAGAAGACCGAGATTGCACAAGTTAGGGTTCGGCATGTGTAGATATCAAAGAAGAGGAATGAGATCAGGGGGCTTGGGTGTAGAGTTTCTAACAGAAGCCAAGCAGGATGAATTTGGTCTACCAGTGTTGAGATGCAAGAGGTTCTGGCTCATCCACAATTTGATGTTGGACAGCACTTTTACAGCTATAAAATCAAGGGTGATAATGGAGAGCTGAAGCTGGATTTCGTCAACAAGAGGTACATTTTTGTGCCCGACGGATAGTCTTGCTAACTTCCACCTCCAGAAAACAGGTTCTTCAATGTGTTTTTCCATTATTAGTCGGTTAGAGAGCTATCAAAACTTGCCCATTATGGAGAACCAAGAATGCTGGTCAAGACTGGTGTTCGAACTTGTAGCTCTTTAGGTAGGTGTCTAGTGTTCTACTAAAGTTATAAAGCTATCCTGATTTATTTATTTGTTTTCATGATTTAGAAAGTAATATATGTCATCGTTAAGAAAGTACCCAATATCAGACATTTTTTTTAAAAAAGAGGAAGAACATGAAAAAGGCATTGATTGAGACCTATACCCCAAGATAATATGAAGAATTGTGGGAGGGTTGGACCCTGACCCTTACAACCACCACGACAAAATCTGACATCCAACTCTAGGTTGTACACCGAATGTACTGTACACAACAAAACTACAAATTCCACCTTTGTCTGCTGATTGACTGCTGAACAAGCTGCAAGCAGAAAGGCACACTCCTGCACACATTCTAATCATGCCCATATCTTGGCTAGTGACAACAGCAACTTACATTTCTCTAGCACTCCTCATGTACAGAGTGATGTCTCAGAGTGCTTTACAGGGTGGTGGACAAAAGAATAGAATCTGAACAGGTGGGAAAATGGAAGAGCAGAGAATGAGGGATCTAAAGTATGGTCAAAGAGAGCCCAAGAGGACAACAATCTAGGATGTTGCCAAGATTTACAGATTTAGCCACTTGTTTACTTAGTAGAGGGCAAGGCTCCTCCCTGCTCCCCCACAGCACACAGGCTAGCACAACTCTCATTATTAAATGCAAGAAAATGCTTACCCCATTGTGGTGGAGCGCAGCCCTTTTCACAGTTAAGATGGATGAAAAATTTATGTTAAATGTACCAGTTAGAGCGAGTTACATTCAACCACTGCCTGGAACTGGGTAGACACTGGACATTAACTGGGAAGTCTGTGGCCCTTTCCTGGAGGCTCTGGCAACACTAAATGGTTTTGTCACCCTTGACTCCAAACACCAATCAATAAATACCATTAATAAAAGATGTGCATCTGGAATTTCTCTAAGAGTTATTCCAAATGTCTGCTGTAATTTTGGCAGAACCCCCAGAGAAATGGCGTTAACAATTATTTACACCATTTCTCCAGGATTTCTGCTGATCTTCTATTGAAGTTATCCCTGTGGAAATTCTACCCCGTTGTCTTGCATGTAACAGTTAAATCGCACCAAAAACTGTTCAGCTACTTCCTGGAATTCAACCAGCCTGACTGTTTTGGAAAATCCTATTGGTGATATTTTATTAACATCATTGAAAAATAGAGATGTTCCACCAGGTGTGGAACTCAGCATATAGACTTGGAGTTTCCAGGTTTGCTCCCTGGATTGTGCTGAGTTAGCTGATCACAGCTAAGGTAGGCTGTTGGAGTACTTGTCCCTGAGGTAGGGAGGAGAAAAATTAGCAACAGTTCTCACTTCTGATTGCTATCTGGTGAGTCCTGATAGAAAGACGAATAACCTGGCAACACTTCCTATCCAGAATCATACATGAAGAATGGCTGTCTGCTTGAGGAACTGAAGTGTGCCCAGCGCTTATGGAACTGTGCCCCAGCAAGGAGTCAGTGCCTTCTAGAGGGGGGGAATCTGGCAAGAAAATGAACATCTTGTCTTTTAAGTACATGGACTTTGAAAGCATGATCAGATTTAGCTGCGATGGATTCTTCAAATTCAATATCCTGCTTACTCTCTCAATTCATGCTCATGCATGAAGAATGGTCACTTAGATATCGTAGAGAAGATTGCCTGCACCTGTATCCATAGCGCTACATGAATCAGCACCATCAGGATAGATGGGGCAAAAATTGAAGGAGCAATATAGGAGAAATAAAGCCTTTTCAAATTCAGTTGCATGGAAGTAGAAGCCATCCTATTCATTTCACTTCCTCATGGCAAGGTAACAAATTATTGTAATAATGCTGCAGGAAAATTTGGCAGATTTAATCCTGATTTACACCAATATTGCGTGTGGAGGGGTATTTCTGATCGGAATTCTGTAATATTTGTCTGACTGCTCAACAGGTATATTGGAATAAGTGAAGTGTCTTTAGATTTTAAGTGCCTCAGTATTTCCATGTCAGTACAGCAACAGCACACTATAAAATAAAATTTCTATTATTTAGTTCTTAAACTGAGAACAAAAATGCACAGAACAGCAACTGCTGTAACTGAACAGTAACCCTTTGAATGATGGCTTACGGCCGTAGGGATTTGTGTGAGAGAAATTTCTAGCACCAAGTTGTTCAGTGATGGCCTAATGTTGTGCTGGCTTCTGAATCAGACGTGACAAATTTGTCCAAACTCTCTACCTTTGAGTGTACTAACAATAATTGAGCTGCGGTTCCACATGGAACAAAAAAGCTAATATTTTCATTTTATTTGCTTCTCTAGTCCCTCCCCCTAAACTATGCACCATTCCCTGGATGAGAGTCTAGCTAGGCAAGTGACCTTTTCCTCAGCCCTTGTCAACTTTGCTCTTGAAGCAGCAGTATTTCTGAATTTATTGGTGAAATGTTTGTGATTCAATAGGGATCTTCTCCCTGATGTACAGATAATATAAATCATTATTTTTCAAGTAATTAAAGAATCATGTTCAACTGATCTGGAACTCTCTTCCCCCAAAAGCTGTTGAGGCTAGGTCAATTGAAAATTTCAAAACTGAGATTGATTGACTTTTGTTAGGAAAGGGTATTAAGGAATATGGAACCAAGATAGTTAAATGGATTTAAGATTCAGATCAGCCATGATCTAATTGAATGGCGGAACAGGCTTGAGGGGCTGAATGGCCTAGTCCAAATTTTATTTTTCAGCTCAGTGGTTGGGGTTAGTGTTGTGAACAAAGGGTATCTTACTCATTGCATGTCCTCAAGGAGTTAGGATTTTATGGTTCTTAAGCCACCATGTTCAAGGTTTTCAGAAACTGGATGTGGCTATTATACTTCCTATCTTACAGATAGATTAGATTCTTTGTAGTAAAGAATATAGCTAGATGTAGCTTAAAGTAGCATCAGTTAGCAGGAAACTACATAGGTGACAATGTCCAACAAATTTATGTTGGTAATTCTTAATAGAAACAAAATGCCTAAATTGGGTTTCTGAAGAAGCCTGACTAATCACATTTTTAAAGAACACCTGCCATTCCCTATTGTATTATGTAGTTATTTGTGTTCAGAATAAGTAGATTAAAAAACTTGCAATTAGGAAAAGGCATTGGGCACATAAAGCCCACTCCTTCCACAGATGCATGAGTACCTCAACTGTGGACTCCCCACTTCCCCCTTACTCAAGATATCTATACTATCTTACTAACCACTACAACAAACATATTAATATCTCTATTAGTTTCAATCCTATTTCTCAACAGGTACTAACCAGGTTCATTTTAAAGGCATCAATTGACCCACATTGATTATTTTTTATCGTAACCTTTTATATATTTATGTTCCTGTCGGTGTATTTTTCCAGATAAATGGAAATATATGTTAAAGGTGTTGAAAATTAGTTTGTTATGTAATTATGATTGGTTGAGTCTTTAGTTCAGTAAGGTGCTAAGACTGCCTTTCAGAATCTATAGAGTGAGGATCAAAAATTATCAGAAAAAATTGGGATCAGTACTCTGACTTCTTTCAGTTTACCATGCCTCTGCAAAATATATCACGTAGCATCTAGAAGCCTCAAATAGTCATATCTGACGATCATTGAAATTGATCGTTTCTTCTTACGTTATAATCCCTTTACAGCTCAGAGGCTGTATTGACAAATCTATACTTCAATTTATGTCATAATAATCCACCTAGGTGAAGCACTTTAAAAAAAAAATTAAACAATATTTTCCTGCACTTTGGAACTTGATCATTCTCCTATCCTTTTCTCAATAATAAAAACATTTTTGCAACAGAAAATCCTTTTTTTTTTCATTTGTCACCCTCCACTCTTAGGAGTTAGCAAAATGGTGCATTCAAAAATGAAGAAAACATCAAAGGACAATGTCCTTTTAAGATGCATTGATATTGATTCTGCCAGGATGCTGCATTGCCTTTGTGATTTCACCCCCTGGCCCATGCTTCCATTCCCACATACTATTAAGGGCACGTCCTACCCATAGAACACCAGTTGATTTTTTTTTCTCGAGTGGTAGAAATGTTTCCTCAATGCTACATCTTGTGATGTTAATTTTACTTTAACCAGGTTTTTTTTCATTTAAGTTTTTGTTTTTTGACACCACTGCTCGACCAGATAACTTTATTATCAGTGTTGAAAAAGCCATTATGGTACTAATGGTCACTGGCTGACATTGTGGCCAAGAATGGCTTTGTGCCCAAGGTGTTTTAAACATTGTATTAACAACTGTAGGCTGTTTTCTATAGCTGATGGCCATGACAGGTGCCTTTAATGCCTTGAATCATGTCCTAATTTCAAATCTTGTCTGATTTGCCTGAAGTTCTCTGCCCATACAGGGTGGATTTGGCTTTGGTGCATTGAGGCTACCTTCTGTGAAAAATTAAAAGTAGGAAAGGAATTGCCCCAAGGATTTTCCCTTTATTGATGCTGCTTGCCCTTTTCTGATACCACATCCTCTCTGTGGACCTTGGTTGGTGTCCATGATGCTGGCTCTGGAACCCAAGACCATGTCTTTTCCTGCAAATGCATTGCATTGACCCAGCTTGGTATTGACTGAAGTCAGAGCTTGACTGAAATCAGAACTCTCTGCAGGAAGTCACAGTTGCAAAGAAGTCTCTTACCACTCCACGCTGTAGTAGATTGGAGCATGAATGGACTGTGCCACTGTACTGCTCAAAATTATGAACAGCAAAATAGACAAGTAGGTACATTATCCTTCTTACTATGGTAATCAACATAACTGTCAAGCTTTTGTTAATCTTGTTTAATCTGTATTTATTTTATGAAACTAGAATCTTTTTGCCTGTTGGGATTTTTTTGACCTCTTAAATTTGAGTGGAGTAAAATTTTGCCATCAGTGTAGGAGTTGCAGTTTGCAAGGAAATCAGATTTGTTTATAGAGGTTGATTGAAGAGAAATCTGTACTTATGTAGGATTAAGTGGCAAAAAACATTTGTTTATCCTGAAACCTAACATATGAGTGTAGGTTTGTTCATGTTGTGGTTAAGAGTATTTTGACATTTAATAAACCTTAACCTTACTATCTATTGTGTGTTGTCCCTCCCCTGTTTGCTAAAACTTTGGAACAAGCTGCAATTACCCGAGGACTAATTTAAAAAAAAATTCTGCCCTGCAATTTAGGACCTCATTAAGGGTTTTTGAAATCCACTGCTTACATTTGTCAGTTTCATAGATTGTCAGTTTCATTTTACATAAAGTAATCAATATGAAGCAAGAATGCATTTTGCAATTAGTTTTCAATGACCTTTAAAAAGGTGGAATCCAACATTAAGGTAAGATTTTAAAACTTTTTAAAAAGACAAAGAGCAGCTTTGTGATATCTTCCTCACGCCTGGTTGATTTGCATGTGGTTCTCAGTCCCATTGGATGCTGACTTTGTAAACTGCTAATGTTCACATTTGTCCAGGGGGAAGAGGAACAAAACTGACATTCTACCTAACTTGCCCTGCAGAAAAGCGCTAATGTTGAAAGTAGGAGTGCTGTGATATTCTGATGCACTGGCATATTTCAGTATGCAAAATCATTTACACCAACTGCTTTCCCTGATGTTTCATGCTACATTTAGATTCCAAAAGAATGTACAGATGTGCTTGCTAATTTACCATCCTTTTGTGACTCAAACTCAGCCAAACTGCCCTGAAATTTAAGTTGGCTGGCACCCATCTGAATCGTTTGTCTCATCGGCAACTAAACAGACATGCCAGCTTCAGCCCCAAATTATGTATGCCTAAAAATATGGCTGCTATCTCCTCAACCTGTTCTTTCTTTCAAGTGGCTTCCACAGGTTTGATCCTTTATTTGCTGTCTTTCCCCCCCCCCCACCTCAGCACTTATTTTGGCACTATGCCAGGAGCTGGCTTAAGGAAACTAAGTTTAAGACACAACTGCTTGTGTCTGTGCACTTAAATGTTCAGTTCTTTTGCATGCAGAATGATTTTACTTTATTTGAACTTTTAAAAAAAAAACACTTCAATTTTATTCAGCCAGTACATGGCCAAGGTTAGTTGGGATATAAAAATGCTGCATAGTTGCTTAACTGCAGGAGGGGAGAAACCACCCTCATGGTTTGCACTTCATTGTTCCAGAATTTGGCTGAAGTGTAAACAGGGGGCTTTTGGAGTTGATAGGTACAAGGTTGCCGAATTCAAAAATACATTTGGGCATCTTGTGGTGTGCTGATGCGTCATACAGACCAGGAAGGTTTCAGGTTCACTCCCAGGACTGGGGTTGAGTTAGCTGATCTCAGCTGAAAGACAAGTGGGAGTGCTACTGTACACTTACTGTGTAGGTCGGGAGGTGGGGTATAAACTAGACCTGGATTCCTGCTTCTGATTGCTCTTGTGCATTTCCAGCAGGAATTACAGATGTGCAGATGCAGAGGTGGGCGCAGGATTGATGCAGCTCATGAATAGTCTGCTTCCATTCATTAGTCCATTTGGGAGAGGTATCAGAGGGTTATTGATGCCTATTCTGTACACTGTGATGTGAGTTGACATCTTTAGTAGAGAGGCAAGGGAAGAAAATTGGCGGGAAAAACATAGACGCTACGCTGCTTTTGAAAAATTAACCTTGACATATGGGGTAACAGGAAAAATACTTTATATAATTAAGTCTTTTGCAATGGTTAAGATGTTGTGGAAAATTAACAAAGTAATATTTAAAATAAGCAAACTTTGTTGTACTTTTTTTACTATAAATAATTGTTTACAAAATAATAGTGGACTACCCTTGAAAGGAGGTATCCACATCTCATTTGACTGGATGAAGGCGGGCAAGGTGAAAATGTGCTGCTATGAAAGTGGAAAAGGAAGAAACCAAAGTTTTTGAATCATTCAGTTACTTACTACTATTTACTTTAAAATTCTGGATGTTTTGGATAGTTTTCCTTGTTACACCCTTAGCAACAAAGATTTGTATGTTTACAGGAGTGCCTGTTTGCTTTTAGATGACAGCACAAGGAATTGATTTGAAATCTCCAATTAAATGAGTTTGATGCAGTTGTCCTAATATCAGAGGCTGTTCAAAGTGCTCTGGGATGACTTCTTATTGTAAACCCAAGTTCAGATAATGGAAATCGAGAATTAAAAAGAAATCCATATTTTATTGTGATTGAGGAACCTAAAATAAGAACATAAGAAATAGGAGCAGGAGTAGGCCAATCGGCCCTTCGAGCCTGCTCCGCCATTTAATAAGATCATGGCTGATCTGATCCTAACCTCAAATCTAAATTCATGTCCACTTTCCTGCCCGCTCTCCGTAACCCCTAATTCCCTTCACTTCTAGGAAACTGTCTATTTCTGCTTTGAATTTATTCAATGATGTAGCTTCCACAGCTTCCTGGGGCAGCAAATTCCACAGACCTACCACCCTCTGAGTGAAGAAGTTTCCCCTCATCTCAGTTTTGAAGGAGCAGCCCCTTATTCTAAGATTATGCCCCCTAGTTCTAGTTTCACCCAACCTTGGGAACATCCTCACCGCATCCACCCGATCAAGCCCCTTCACAATCTTATATGTTTCAATAAGATCGCCTCTCATTCTTCTGAACTCCAATGAGTAGAGTCCCAATCTACTCAACCTCTCCTCATATGTCCGCCCCCTCATCCCCGGGATTAACCAAGTGAACCTTCTTTGTACTGCCTCGAGAGCAAGTATGTCTTTTCTTAAGTATGGACACCAAAACTGTATGCAGTATTCCAGGTGCGGTCTCACCAATACCTTATATAACTGCAGCAATACCTCCCTGTTTTTATATTCTATCCCCCTAGCGATAAACGCCAACATTCCGTTGGCCTTCTTGATCACCTGCTGCACCTGCATACAAACTTTTTGATTTTCTTGCACTAGGACCCCCAGATCCCTTTGTACTGCAGTACTTTCCAGTCTCTTGCCATCAAGAAAATAACTTGCTCTCTGGTTTTTCCTGCCAAAGTGCATAACCTCACATTTTCCAATATTGTATTGCATCTGCCAAATCTCCGCCCACTCACCCAGCCTGTCTATATCCCCCTGCAGGTTTTTTATGTCCTCCTCACTCTCTACTTTCCCTCCCATCTTTGTATCATCTGCAAACTTCGATATGTTGCACTCGGTCCCCTCCTCCAAATCGTTAATATTGATCGTAAAGAGTTGGGGACCCAGCACCGACCCCTGCGGAACACCACTGGCCACTGGTTGCCAGTCCGAGAATGAATCATTTATCCCAACTCTCTGCTTCCTGTTAGATAACCAATCCTCCACCCATGCCAGAATATTACCCCCAATCCAGTGATTCTATATCTTGAGCAATAATCTTTTATGTGGCACCTTGTCGAATGCCTTCTGGAAGTCTAAATACACTACGTCCACTGGTTCCCCTTTATCCACCCTGTACGTTATGTCCTCAAAGAACTCAAGCAAATTTGTCAGACATGACTTCCCCTTCGTAAAGCCATGCTGACTTTGTCCTATTAAATTATGTTTGTCCAAATGTTCTGCTACTGTCTCCTTAATAATAGACTCCAAAATTTTACCCACCACAGATGTTAGGCTAATTGGTCTATAATTTCCAGCCTTCTGTCTACTACCCTTTTTAAATAAGGGTGTTACATTAGCAGTTTTCCAATCTGCCGGGACCTTTGCCGAGTCCAGAGAATTTTGGAAAATTATTACCAAAGCATCCACAATCCCCACTGCCACTTCCCTCAAGACCCTAGGATGTAAGCCATCAGGTCCAGGGGATTTATCCGCCTTGAGTCCCATTAATGTACCAATTCCTTAGTAATTTTAATCGTATTTAGCTCCTCCCCCCCCCTAGAGCCCCCTGTTTGTCCAGTGTTGGGATATTCTTAGTGTCCTCTACCGTAAAGACTGAAACAAAATATTTGTTCAGCATTTTGAGATAATGGAGCATATCATAACTAAGCCTATAACAGAGGTTCAGAAATGCCATTTTTGTCTTTTTAAATCTTTTAAAAAATGTTAACCTCTTCAAGGTGAGCGTTGTTAGTGCTGAGGAATGGAACTTTTCCCATTTTAGGCACCCTGTGTCAGCATCAAGCATTCCTAGGTCAAGTGTCGCACTTCTTGCTCTACCCCAACAATGTGTCACTGCCCCAACCTCACAAGTGCTCCAAGTGAAACGATGCGATAGTTTTTCATTTCCCGTCTCAGCACCTGTAAAAAGACCGGTGCATGTTTTGGGTGTTATTCTTTGTCAGAACTGGTGAAAGGCTACAGATGCTGACATGTTGTGGTATTTCGAGCAGTTTCTCTTGTTTCACATTTTCAAACATTTTTCTTATTTCTCTCAATTTTCTTCCCTGGCAAAGCATGAACTAACCTCAAAGAACTAATAGGCAATCTGCTTCCAGACTTTTGTTAATGCCTCTCTGAACCAGTGATTCAAAGGTATATGGAAATGACTGGGGAGAGTTCCCTCTGATTCACCCAGCTTCTCTCTACCATTGGAAAGCATTTACATTTACTCAGCACCTTTCTCAACAACACATCTGAAGTTGGAAACTCATTAGCATTGGAAAGTAAATTTGCATTCCAGAACTGCTGTGGTGGTGTATAGAAAGAAGAACGAATCTCATTTATATAGCTCTTATCCCATTTCACAGAAACATCCCAAATTACTTCACATAGAATGAATTACATCGTGCAGTTATTACTGAATACATGAACAAACGAAGCAGTGATTTTGTGCGCAGCAAGGTCCCACAAATAGCAATGAAATGAATGACCAGTAAATCTGTTTTTGATGATGTAATTGAAGGAGCAATATTGGCGAGGACACTTGGAGAACTCACTGCTCTTGTGAATGGATCCTTGCATCTAGTTGAACCCCTGGAACAGATAGGACCGTGGTTTATTGTTTTATCTGAAGCAAGCTAATGCAGCACTCTCTCAATACTGCACTGTGGCACTGGTCTAGATCATGTGCTCAAGTTATGGAGTGGGATTTGAACACACAATCTCCTAACTGGTGAGAGTGCTATCAACTGAGTATAGTAAAGCCAAAATATGTCACAATGACACTCAATATTGCCCTTTTAATACCATGATGTGGAGATGCCGGTGATGGACTGGGGTTGACAATTGTAAACAATTTTACAACACCAAGTTATAGTCCAGCAATTTTATTTTAAATTCACAAGCTTTCGGAGGCTTCCTCCTTCCTCAGGTGAATGTTGTGGAAATGAAATCCTCAAGGATTTCATTTCCACAACATTCACCTGAGGAAGGAGGAAGCCTCCGAAAGCTTGTGAATTTAAAATAAAATTGCTGGACTATAACTTGGTGTTGTAAAATTGTTTACAACTTTTAATACCAAGTTGACATTTGATAATTTGGAGGTACTTGTGTAAATTATAGGATTTACGTGAAGAAATAAAACGTGCTCAAGATACATTTTTTATCAACTGAAAAAAGATATTGATGTAAATCAACACAGTTGAGAATAAAGTATAAGTATGTAGGTTACCACCACCTGCAGTTACATTGTTAGTTAAGGCAGGGCAGACTTTGACAGGTGACACGATGCCTTGAGGTCACAACAAAAGTAGATTGGCTAAGAATATTGTACAGGCTTTATACATATTGCACATTAACTAAGATCATCATAAAACTGCATATTTTGAAATGCCTTGTTTCTAGTATAAATACCTTTCATTGCTTATATTAGAATTTTTTTATATTTAGTGCAGAATGTTCTCATCTTTACTGAACATTCCTTTTTCCAAAAAAAAATACTTCCTTGTTCTTTTATCCTTTGCATACTTTAACTAGGGTATGTTGCCCAATGTAGGAAAACACAAGAGCAGTGTTCTTTTAAGAACATTGTCTACTGAGGCCTTGTGGGAGTTTTGTGTTCTGTGCTGTAATTGAGTCACAGCCACTGACTTTCTCAGTTCCTTTCCTGTACTTTTCAGGAACCTAAATTTGTAACAGGGACTTTGGAAAAACCAGCTGATACTTATTGCACGGAGGAGGTCTATAGGCCTTTGGTATGGTTGATGATATAATTGTATCTATCTGTCATATATTGTCATATCTGAGAAGGTCTTGGATGCACTTTTCACACTGAGGTTTGGGGGACTTTAAGGCTCCAATACAATGATTAACTATTACATGTTAGGAAGTCTTCAGACAAGGATTTTTCTTCCCTTCCTCTCTCCCCGGATAAAATAGATGGTGTGCAGTGTCAGGATAATCGCTTCAACTTCTTCAACCAGGATATCCTGGCAATTTTACTTTGATTGAACAAGGAATCTAGAAATAGAGTCTTAAGCCAAACTTCATCAGAGTTTACTTGGTGACCATTTTGATCTATTTTTCTGTGGATGGAAGAGCTGTAGGAGAGCATTCCCATTGTCAAATTTCATGACAGCTGCTTGGAAGACAGTCATTTGTTTGACCACCTTATGGATTCAATCAACAAGCCAGTAGAATGTTGATCCAAATAACAGTTGATTATAAGCTAGAGGAATGCATACTCTGTGGCATCAATGAGCCCTAGTAAAATTGAAGTCAGTGGGAATCTAGGAGAAAGCTCTCCAGTGGCTGGAGTCATACCTAGCACAAAGGAAGATGGTAGTGGTTGTTGGAGATCAATCATCTCAGCCCCATGATATTGCTTCAGGAGTTCCTCAAGGCAGTGTCCTAGGCCCAAACATCTTCAGCCGCTTCGTCAATGATCTTCCCTCCATCATAAGGTCAGAAGTGGGGATGTTGGTTGATGATTACACAGTGTTCAGTTCCATTCGCAGCCCCTCAGATAATGAAGCAGTCCGTGCCTGCATGCACTAAGACCTGGACAACACCCAGGTTTGAGCTGGTAAGTGGCAAGTAACATTCGTGCCAGGCAATGTCCATCTGCATCAAGAGAGTGTCTATCCACCTCCCCTTGACATTCAACGGCATTACCATCGCTGAATCCCCCACCATCAACATCCTGGGGGTTACCGTTGACCAGAAACCTAACTGGACCAGCCACATAAATACTGTGGCTACAAGAGGCAGGTCACAGGCTGGGTATTTTGAGGCGAGTGACTCATCTCCTGACTGCCCAAAGCCTTTCCACCATCTACAAGGCACAAGTCAGGAGTGTGATGGAATACTCTCCACTTGCCTGGATGAGTGCAACTCCAACAACACTCAAGAAGCTTGATACCATCCAGGACAAGGCAGTCCGCTTGATTGGCACTCTATCCACCACCTTAAACATTCACTCCCTCCACCACCGACGCACCGTGGCTGCAGTGTGTACCCTCTACAAGACACACTGCAGCAACTCGCCAAGGCCTCTTCGACAGCACCTCCCAAACCCGCGACCTCTACCACCTAGAAGGACAAGGGCAGAAGACGCATGGTAACACCACTGCATGTTGCCCTCCAAGTCACACACCATCCTGACTTGGAAATCTATGGCATTCCTTCATTGTCGTTGGATCAAAATCCTGGAAGTCCCTACCTAACAGCACTGTGGGAGTATCTTCACCACACGGACTGCAGCGGTTCAAGAAGGCGGTTCATCACCACCTTCTCCAGGACAATTAGGGATGGGCAATAAATGCTGATCTTGCCAGCGACGTCCACATTCATACGAATGAATTAAAAAAAAAACTGGTCAGACCACACCTTAAGTACAATGTCCAGCACTGAGATATAAGGGGAGTTTCAGGCATTGAAGGCAGTGCAGATAAAAGCCACAATGCTATTCCTTGGTGTTGGAGGTCTTAGTTATGTGGAAAGGCATAGAAACTTGGGCTTTTCAGCTTCAACATGACTGAGAGGTGATCTTATAGAGGTATATAAGATTGTAAACATGGAAAAGGTAAATCTGTAAAATAAACTGCAAGAGACCAGACATTCAAGACAAATTTAGGACTGTTATCAGGAAGTACTTGGCACAAAGATGATTAATACTTGAAATTAACTCCTGGATAGAATAATGGAGGCAAGAACCCTGGAATCATTTAAGAACCAATTGGATGCTGCAGTGAGAATTTAGAGTATTTTTGAAGGAATGAACTCCGATTGCCCGAATGGCCTTCATCAGCCATAATTATCTTGAATATTGCAAATTCACAAGATTACGTGATTTTACTAAAACAACATAAAGGCGTACTGCTGCTTTAAAATTTCCTTTTATTTCATATATTTTCTTTTCAAATTTGTTTCTCTAACCTTTGCTATGTTTTCCATCTCCTAAAATAGGTTTTTAGTCTATTCAAATTTGTTTAACTTTTTAAATACTTCCTGACTTTTTACTCACTTTTTTGTTTGTTTCTCTCAAAAGTTCTTTTGATCCAGTATTTAGATATTATCATTTATGCTTTTCTCTAAATTTAATGAAGTATGTGCATTCTTATATTTCATTTTTACGCTATAATTGCAAGAAGAAACTGCATTTGATTCAAGAAACATGATTTTTTCGAGAGAGCAACAAGAGTCGAGAAGGAGCAGCCTCGGGCGGGGGCGGGTGTCCCCTGGTTTTAGTTGCATTGTTTGATGTTTTACTTGCTGAAATAATGGCAAGAAGTGAATGACTCCTGGGGATAGAGGGCAGGAAGCCTCGTAAGTGGGTCGTGCAGACATTGTGGAGGGAGGTGGTTAAGGCTGTCATTGCAATCTCCACCACTCCACCTGCTGCTACACTGCAGGAAGAGATTGAATGACGTCACAAGGATGGTCAAGGTAAGTAAAGGCTCTATTCCCCATGTGCAAACTGACAGAATGAGAGAGGAATGACTCACCTCGTTATTTGTTACTTCCTCACTGTGACAATAACTGGGTGCAAGCAAAACTGCACTTTTCACAAGAATCCTCTGGAACAACCAGTGCACCTTAATTAATTCCATAACACACTCTTTGCCTGCCGCAAGGTGGTTGTACTAGACTTAAAGGCGAGGTGATTAAAGGGAGTCCGTACCTGCAGGCATTCTAATCATGAAATGGGTGGACACACCTGGGTGAAAAAAGTGCAATTGTCAATCAGTTTCTTTTAGCACTGTGTTTTATTCTTGTAAAGGAAAAAGTTGCTCACAACCTAAGGAAATCCAATGGGAGGAGGAAGCATTGCAGCTCTTGGTGTTGATGGTTTGTCCATCATTGTCAATGACGACAACCTATAATTCATTGCCAATTCAATACTGATTGTGGGTTCTCTTATGACTGAAAAGTCCAATTTTCATGAGAAATGTTTTCCCAAGCCCAGGACATCAGATGTCAGATTGACCTGAGGGCTGATCTTTTCTTGATTTTCTTTGGGCTCCCTTTTCTTCAGTTAGCTGGATATGACTTGCTTCATGCTTTCTCGTGTCAATGAGAATCATCTTTTGCCACTTTTTCCCGTCACAAACATCGTGCTTCCACGTGTCAGTTGAGAGGCCACATTTTTTAGATTGGTCTTTAGGCAATCCTTATATCTTTTAAAACTGACTATTGCAACAGTGTTTACCAAGCTTCAGCTCATCGTAAAATACCTTCTTGGGTAGACCAGTATCAGGCCTTTGGACTAGATGACCAGCCCATCTTATGGGCTTTACTATCATTGCATCTGTACATGGCATATTTGCTCTTCTTAGAACCTCAGTTTCTGGAATCTTGTGCCACCATAGAATTTTCATTATCTTTGAGGCAACCTAGGATTTTCTGATGATGGCCAGAATCATGGAAAATGGTAAAGTTTCCAACCCCTTCCCTGTCCCCATTGTAGTCAAACAGGGTTGTGTTTTAGTACCTTGTTTGCTTCTATGCTTACTTATGTCTTCAGGAACTTGGATAAAGGAGTGTATATTTGCTTCAGGATGGATTGCAATTTGTACCATCTCTGTCACCTGCAGTCCAAAACTAAGACCTTTGAAGAACTTGTTCGGGACCTTTGAAGAACTTGTTCGGGAGCTCTTGTTTGTTGATTGTGCCCTTGTTGCCCACACAGAAGAGGACCTCCATGTCATCATGGCCCATTTCTCAGATGCTTGTAAGAAATTTGGCCTCACTATCAGTCCGAAGAAGATGGAAGTTATATACCAGCATGTCCCTGAAAAACCTTATGTGCTACCCAATATTACTATCAAAGGGCACACACTGTTTGCAGTGGATAGGTTCACCTACCTAGGAAGCACCATGTCATGTGATGCACTCCCAGATGATTAGATGAAACACAGATTCTTTAAAGCTAGTAGTGCTTTTGGAAGGCTCATTGTGAGGTTATGGGATAAAAGGGGCATTAATCTGGCAACAAAACTTAAGGTTTACAGGGTGATAGTTATAACATCCTTACTGTATATGTGCGATAGCTGGACCACTTACAGCCCTGCAAGACATACAGGAGAGGCAGTGGGAGATGGGGAAGTTGGAGGTGAGCTGCCAAGAAGAGGTTGGTACAAGCAGGAAGAGGGTACAGCACAGTTGGTTTCAGCTTTATCTGAAAGTTCAAAATGTATAGATGGGCTATGACTGAGCTGCTTTTCAATATGCTGATGCTCTGCTCTGTTACAGCAATCATAGTTCAATGGGTCTTGCCTTGTTTTATTTATCCCCCCCCCCCACCCGCCGACTGCAGTTGCCATACAAAGCTTATCATCCGTGACTACAGGGGATATCTCTGGTTACCTGTCACCCACTCAGGTGCATGGTCTTAATTCATCAAGGCTGGTATGGTGGATTGTCACATAACATAATCATGACAGCTTCGTGGTTAGCAGGCATTCATGTGGAAGATAAGTTGATTGGCATCAGATGCTATCTGGAGCTTAATCAAATAAAATTCTTTCCTATTAATGAAGTTGAAGGGGTTGTCATGGGGGCCTTCAAGGCTTCATTCTGCAGTCAGTTGCTCCCTGAACCTGTGGGGACTCTGCTAGTTGTAGAATTGCATTGCTTGCTTGTTTTGATTTGCCAGCTGCATTGGAAAAATAATAATTTGGGAGGTCTGCCTGAATAGATTATCAGTGACCTTCTTTATACAGTGATGAGCTGCTGACTGACTAAGTGACAAAGGTTACCCAAGGCTGCCTGGAAAGATCCAGTAGCTAAAAACTCAATGCAGTGGGTTCTTTGTCATCCTGCAGCTGGCGTAACTCTCCAGTAGTTCTCTGGGAGTGGACAGAACACGACATTTTGAGGCACTAATAGGCAGAGAATCCTAAGTGATATGTCTTGGGCATGAAAACCCAGTAGAGTGGGTGTTGGCATGTTGGAAACAGCTTCTGCGATGCCTTATTCTAAGTTCATCCAGTCTAGCCTCTCCCATTTCTTCATCCACCTTCTCTTCATAGCAGAGAAAGAGAAGGATTCTTGTAGAGAAATCTATTTCCCCACTCCAAAATTTAAATTCTCAAGGACACACTTTAAATGGTTGCAGCTTCAGTGAAAAGTTCTTCTGAGTCCAGGCAACCAAAATATCACTGTCCTGGGAAAGTTGTAGAAAGATGCACAAATGAAACCAAAAATGGCCTGCCCTGTGCAGTATCTGGTAGTAAGCTAAAACGTGCAACTTTACTCTTCCATATGCTTTTAAACTGCAGTTTTGCCAACGAAAATCCAGACCACGATATTGAAAACTGACAGTCTCCCTGGGAATGTTTTCCTCATTATAGTAGTATGTGTACTGCCCTGAAATATTGAGGATAGGCTAGAAAATTGAAGGCCCAAAGATTAGTTAATCAGTCCTCAGCTTTTCCTCAGTTTGGCAAGACAGTAGAATGAAGTATATCATTGCTTTTCAAACTTACCATAAAGATGTAATAGTTTAGTTATTCTTCTCCCACATAATCTTCTATTGAATGCAGTGGGAGGTTGCAATATCGTTGTGACATTATGGTGTCCTTAATCAAGCATCCAGCTCGTCACTTAACACACTCTGAATTCAAACAGTATGTGACATTTTTTCGAACATACTCCTTTCTTTCCTCCTTGTGCTGTTCTTCACACACCTTTCCTCGTCTGTGGTTTGGGTTAGACTGGCTTTCTTTTTGCCTCTGCAGCCACAGGTCTTGAATAAAACAGCTAAATAGAAGTGTGGCTTGTAGATTTGCATATTTGTCAACCTGGAATTATAGCTTACAACCATAACAGTGATAATCAGCTTTTTGATGTATTTGGAACAAATTTCACTTTATTTTAACAACCCAACAGATCTGATGTTCTAGTGCGGTAAGTCATTTTCAGTTTAACTTTATTTAGTACTTTTAAAACCATGATAACTTTTACAGCGTGTATTAAAGCACACAATAGCTGACTGTTTAAAACTGACACACCTAAAGGAGGTAACAGTTGACTTAAATATCTAAACAGAATGGCAGTGATTGCTCATCAGATACTCAATTATCTAACTTAACTTAGGAGGTTAGAGAGTTTGATGGAGTTTTGCCACACCTGCAGCATGTTATTACTTAGACGCAAATGAAATTTATTAAATGGTAGCTTTGTCTTCGTAGAATTATATTTATTTGTTCATTTATAAGAGACCTCAAACATACCTGAAGCTAAAAGAATAGATAAATTACAAAGGTTTATGAATAACCATAGGAATGGCACAGAAAGTACTCACGGTGAGTTAAATTACCCCACCCTTTCTAATAGTATCAGTAAAGAAGTCTTGTGAAAAAAAATTGTGCTTGGGTAGATTAATCTAATAATGGAAAATAAGTACTTTCTGCAAGGCTCGAAAGGTAAAAATTGGATGAGGTGAGTGCTTCTGATTGCCATGCAACTACCCTTACAGTGTGGATGCAGGTGAGGACAAGGTAGGGCTTGGCTGTTTTTCTTAGTGATCAAATAACCCAGTGGTACTCATTGTTTAAGTCCCACAAATGAAGATGGCTGCTTACACAAGATGTCAGAGAGTGCCTGTTGCCTATGGAGCATTAACCAGACAAGGAGACAACACTTTGAGAGGGAAAGAGATAGCAGAAAATTGGTGGGGCAAAAATAAACAATTTCTGCTGGCTGCTCCCAATCTCCCTCTGTAACTTTGGCGGAAGCCTGGGAGAAATGGCTATTTAAACTGTTGTTCCAGGGTTTTGCTGATCTCCCGCTGGAAACGCCACATGGAAATTTCAGGTGCCTCTTTTTGCATAATATGAATTATTCAAAATTAAGGGCTGGCCAATAGTGAAAGTGACTTGTTGGACAACATTGTATATTCCTTTTAATTGAATTCTGGTCTCTTCTGGAGTTTAATCTTATCAATGCTGACAGTTACCAAATTTGAGAAATCCTAGAACTTATTTTTGGATGTGTTGCTCTAGCAGGGTTATTGGTGCTGGATCCTCCTTTTGATTCCTATACACCTTCTCTCCAATGTTACTTTTTTGCAGATGTGGTTTTTATATTCTTGTACTTAATATAGTTTATATTTTTTGAAATCAGATTTCAGGTATATTCATATACATTATGTTATGAGAGGTCAGGTGTATGAAATAGTTTTATAGTCAGGCAATATTGAATGGGATTAACATGTTTCTGTTCATTTACATTTTCAATTTTCCCTCTGAAGTTCCCCTGTTTCAATTATTTACTTAAGGCCTTCCTCTCTAAATTTTCTGCGTAACTTTCAGATCACCTTTGTGCTCCTGCTTTTTTTCTCTTTGTACAACACAGCCCTGCTGGCGGTTCTCATGAACTGCATGGTTATTTCATTTTTTGGCTTAAGAACATACCTGCAGAAAGAAAACAACTTGCTAATTTGTCAGTAAAATTAGTATGTTTATGCCTCCATCTCCAATTTTTCATGGTTTCTTTCTGCACCATTGTGCTACGTCTGACTTTGTCTTTTTGTGTGTGGTATGTTCCGGGGATGTCCAAGATTTTGTCTTTGTGGGCAGTGGTAAGGAGCCTTGAGGGCTACATTTTTTAAGTTTAAATCCATGTTGCATTAATTTGCATTAATTTACATATATCTCAGGTTGCTTATACTAACAGATCTGGGAATTCTGATTTTAGATTTATCCATCCATAAGATCACAGCGCTAAAAGCACCTTTTAAAACTTCCAGGTCTTAAAGATTCAAACAGCACAAACCAACAAATAAGAAAGAACTGAGTTTCCTGAGTCTTCGGGGCCAAATTGCCAATGCTTTGGGACCACAGTTTGGATAGCCATGGTCTAGTGTATTTCTTCCCTTCTACACTAATTACTGAGTACAGATTGGTAATGGGTTAGGAATAACTGGTTGAGGGAATCTGCTCTGGATTGGCATCCAGGAAGGAAAACAACGCAGCTCTTTGTTCTGCTCAACATCTCGTAGAGTACAGGACGCATGGTAAATGCAAAGCAGAAGCAGGTCCAACCATACAAGTGGATTCTTTATCTACAATCCAAATTGCCTATCTAGAGATAAATCTCATAGAAACTTTTCCATACAAAAGACTGCCAAGATTATCAGGAACCATAGCTGTATTATTGATTTATTAATGTGTTGGTACCACCAGTTATGTTGGCCTTGTGCAGATGATAGAAACCTCAGAATGAACTTGCCTGATTGGGTAAGGCCAGCCTCCAGGAAGATCCAGTTTAAAAAGAATCAGGTCTTTGACTGCTAATCTTGGCGAATCCAGCAAGTTTATTTTAGGGTTATCACTTTCTGCTCAAGACCTGAGACTCGCAAGTCTAATAAAAATGAGTCAAAGCAATTGATGATCTGTTAATCTGCAAGGCAACAAATACATTATCTGGATATTTGCAATATTTACCAATTCACCCAGCCCTCTAAGAGTCCACTGGTTGCTATAAGTAGAAAAACCTATGGGAGAAATTTCAGTTAGTTAATAACTATGGCATCCAGGCTTCTAAAAGTGATCGTAAGTTTTTTTTAACTTTTACTTTTGATTGCAATACTTCTTGCTCCTGTCCATTTTTGAGATCATGGTCTGGTGGTAATTCCATCTTCTACATATGAATATACGAATTAAGATCAGGAGTAGGCCATTCGGCGCCTTGAATCTGCTCTGCCATTTGATAAGATCATGGCTGATCTGATTGTGACCTCAACCCTACTTTCCTGTCCACCTACTATAACCTTTGATTCCCTTGTTAATCAGGAATCTATTTAACTCAGCCTTAAAAATATTCAATGATCCTGCCTCCACCGCTCTCTGAGGAAGGGAGTTCCACAGACTCCAACCCTCAGAGAAAAAATTTCTCTTCATCTCTGTCTTAAATGGGAGTCCCCTTATTTTTAAACTGTGGCTCCTAGTTCTAGTCTCTCCCACAAGGGGAAACATCCTCTCAGCATCTACCCCTTCTAGTCCCCTCAGGATCTTATATGTTTCAATAAGATCACCTCTCATTCTTCTAAACTCCAGTGTATACAGGTCCAACTTGTCCAACCATTCCTCATAAGATAACTCCCTCATCCCAGGAATCAGTCAAGTGAACTTTCTCTAAACCACCTCCAAAGCAATTATGTCCTTTCTTAAATAAGGAGACCACAACTGCAACAGTATTCTAGATGTGGTCTCACCAATGTCCTGTATAACTATAGCAAAACATCTCTACTTTTATATTCCATTCCCCTTGCAATAAATGACAACATTCCATTTGCCTTCCTAATCACTTGCTGTATCTGCATACTAACTTTTTGTGATTCATGCACTAGGACACCCAGATCCCTATGTACTTCAGAGTTCTGCAATCTCTCTCTATTTAAATAATGTACTGCTTTTCTATTCCTCCTACCAAAGTGGACAAGTTCACATTTTCCCACATTATACTCCATCTGCCAAATATTTGCCCACTCACTTAACCTGTCTATATCCCTTTGCAGACTCCTTATGGCCTCTTCGCAACTTACTTTCCTACCTACCTTTGTGTCATCAGCAAATTTAGCAACCATACATTCGGTCCCTTCATCCAAGTCATTGATATAGATTTTAAATAGTTGAGGCCCAAGCACTGATCCCTGTGGCACTCCACTTGTTACATCTTGCCAACCTGAAAATGACCCATTTATGCCTACTCTCTGTTTCCTGTTAGCTAACCAATCCTTTATCCATGTTAATATGTTACCCCATACACCATGAGCTCTTATTTTGTATAGTAGCCTTTGATGTGGCACCTTGTCAAAAGCCTTCTGGAAATCCAAGTCCACCACATCCACAGAATCCCCTTTATCCACGTTGCTTGTTACTTCCTCAAAGAATGCTAATAAATTAGTCGAACGTGATTTCTCTCTCACAAAGCCGTGTTGACGCTGCCTGATTGCGTTGAGATTTTCTAAGTGCCCTGCTGTAAACTCAATAATTGATTCTAGCATTTTCCCTATGACAGATGTTAAGCTAACTGGCCTGTAGTTACCTGCTTTCTGTCTCCCTCCTTTCTTGAATAGAGGACTTACATTTGCTATTTTCCAATCTGATGGGACCCTTCCAGAATCTATGGAATTTTGGAAAATTAATACCAATGCATCTACTATCTCTGCAGCCACTTCTTTTAAGATCCTAGGATTATTGCTTGACATTGAAATAAGGCAAACCAGAATTTAGGGCTAAAATTTTATGTTCAATTTGTCTCAGACTATCATGGTGCCAAAAATTTACTGCTACCATATGTTTCCTCATTGAAAAAGAAATATCATCTTGTTCTCATTTGTGAAGTGGAATGGATAAAAATAAGGAAATATTCCCATTCAGCTAGCTATTTGTCTTGTTTGGTTAGCAACCTTTGATATACCAATGTCTGAACAATGTATTGGTCAAGAATTTTTTGTATAGAGGTTACATAGTTCATTTCTCGCTTTTTGCAAAAAAAAAGATTTTTCTGGCACCTTATCACGTCTCTTGATTGCATCTTATAGTGCTTTACCTACAATGAAGTACTTTGAATTGCAGTAGATATTGTTATATAGGTGAGTGCAGTGAGTACTAAACTTCATACCATTTGCTAAATTTCACTAATAAAGGACAGCATGGGGCTGCTTAGAGGTAACTTCAGCATTCCTATGTGATGTAGATGTTTCACATTGTGTGATAAAAAGGTTAATTAGAGGCCCAGATTTCTGTCCAATAGAAGCTCGTTCCTACTATCCACTGGATGTCACTGGTTTATTCAGGGCAGTCTTAAGAAAATCCAATTGACTGTATAGATGCACATATTCCCTCATGTTAAGATAGTCAAAAAAAGCCCAACGTTGTTTGTTTTCCTTCAGTGTGAGACAAAACAGAAAAATTAGGCAAAAGATTAAACAGCAATTAATTAAAGTGACTCATTGATCCTGTCACTGATTGAAAAATGTGCATCTGGTAAGGAAATGTATATTATGGGGCTGTCCATCTATCCAGTTACGAATGCTAGTATGACCTCTGTATTTTAAAAGCACCATGAGCGCTTATTCCAACCTTTCTGTGACTTGACAATTATTTATTTTAGGGGACATTTAAACTACAACCTAAACGTCACCTCAAAGCAGTTTCCTAACTCTGAAGAAGTGGTGTTAGACTCCCTAGAGAGCATAGTCTTGCATCGCTTCAGTTTGACACTGTATAGAGAGCAATTTCAGTGCAGTGTCAAACTGGGTTTAAAATATGCTCAGGGATTCCATTTGATCGCCTGGACTCTAAGTCTACCTGGTTAACTTAGATGGTTAGATAGTGCAGAATCTGTTGTCTCTATGCATTTAAATTTGATCTGCTGGGAAAATCCTATCAATGCATGAATCCACACATGATCAGAGATTTCTCCTGGGGAGGATGACTGGAGTTCCAACCAGGTGGCATTATCAGGGTGCTGCTGCCTGGAATCCATATTACAGCTGTCTATCTCAGACTGTGGTAAAAAGGCAGTGTTCGAAGATGGGTTTGTTGGCAACCAGTAGGAAGTTGAATTGTGCTCAGAGAACAGTCTGCCTTTGTACAGAAATGGTTACCTTAGTTACTAAAATTAAAACCAGAATTTCAGGAAACTTGATAGATTACTTCCTTTCTGCATACAATTGCATTATTTTGAAAATAAGCAACATAGGAATCACATGTATATTTGTGTGTCAAAGCATTTGTTGTTTTGAGTACTTTCCCTGTTTATCTTATTTGCTGTGTTTAATCCTTTCCTTCCTCACTTAATTTAACTTTTAAAACTATTTTTGCCTTTAGATCCCGTCAAATTGCTTACGGTTAAAAGAAATTTATGGATGAGAGGCAATTTGGCCCATCTTGATTTATCTATCCAGTGGGATTCTAACGTTAACTCATTGTGGCATCCAGTTGTTTCTTAAATGATTCCTGGGTTTTTGCCTTCATTACTCTATTTGGAAGTTTATTCCATATATTGATCACTTGTGTTAAGAACAATTTCCTGGTATCAGTCCTAAAAGTGCCCCTCCTCTAGTTTGAGCCTATGTTCCTTAGTTACTTTCCTGTTCTCACATTTCCTTCCTATCTCTTCCTAGAGCAAATTATCTGACTTCTTAAGCTGACCTGATGGTCTAAAGCGTGCCACCAGTGTTAGCTTGTTTTTTTACTTCACAATCCCATGGATGAGAAAAGAGACTACTAGTCATAGAGTCATAGAGTCATACAGCACGGATAGAGGCCCTTCGGCTCATCGTGTCCGCGCCGGCCATCAGCCCTGTCTACTCTAATCCCATATTCCAGCATTTGGTCCGTAGCCTTGTATGCTATGGCATTTCAAGTGCTCATCCAAATGCTTCTTGAATGTTGTGAGGGTTCCTGCCTCCACAACCCTTTCAGGCAGTGAGTTCCAGACTCCAACCACCCTCTGGGTGAAAAAGTTCTTTCTCAAATCCCCTCTAAACCTCCCGCCTTTTACCTTGAATCTATGTCCCCTTGTTATAGAACCCTCAACGAAGGGAAAAAGCTCCTTAGTATCCATCCTATCTGTGCCCCTCATAATTTTGTACACCTCAATCATGTCCCCCCTCAGCCTCCTCTGCTCCAAGGAAAACAAACCCAATCTTCCCAGTCTCTCTTCATAGCTGAAGCGCTCCAGCCCTGGTAACATCCTGGTGAATCTCCTCTGCACCCTCTCCAAAGCGATCACATCCTTCCTGTAGTGTGGCGACCAGAACTGCACACAGTACTCCAGCTGTGGCCTAACCAGTGTTTTATACAGCTCCATCATAACCTCCTTGCCTCTGTGCATCTTGATCACAGACGCAAAGTGTGAGAGTAGCCTGAGGGAATAATTTGTCAACGGTTTAAAGAAAATAGTTTAATTCTGAGAATTAAAAAAAAAATGGTTTTGTTTCCTCCTTCTCTGTTGGAAAGTACCTGTCTGCCATTCTCTGCCGCCTCCTACTTTCCTAACTGAGTTTGGACATTCGCTGTGTAAAGGAATGCGACTGTAAACGAGTATCCTTTCATTCTTTGGTACATATTATTGGCATTGGGCTTGTTGAGTAATTTTGAAAGACTCGATCATATTTTTGCTTTATTTCTGTGTCCCAAAGCATTGGACTTATTAGTAACAGACAGAACACTGTAGTCATATGCTTTTAATGAAGTTGAACTGCCATTTCAACAAGGTTTCCATGGAGTTGAAGCAATAAAGTGGAATGGTTAATATAATTGCTGTTACTGCAAAATATTGTTATTTTGAGAGAGATCTATTTGTCATACTAACATCATTCAGGACCAAACAGATTAAGCAAATTAACATTTGGGTTAAAACTGTGTGAAATGGGTTGTTCAAACTGTTACATTAGAACATTTTGAAGTTTGGCTATTTAGAAATTTTGAATTTATTGATGGAATTGAAACCCACTTAGATTTCATCCTCAGAATTGTCCACAATACCAGTCACTCAGTAAATCTCACTCAAGTATTATTGCCTTGTGCACTGTATGCTACAAATTGAATGTACATTTTTTTTATTCGTTCATGGGATGTGGGCATCGCTGGCGAGGCCAGCATTTATTGCCCATCCCAATTGCCCTTGAGAAGGTGGTGGTGAGCTGCCTTCTTGAACCGCAGCAGTCCGTGTGGTGAAGGTTCTCCCACAGGGCTGTTAGGAAGGGAGTTCCAGGATTTTGACCCAACGACGATGAAGGAACGGTGATATATTTCCAAGTCGGGATGGTGTGTGGCTTGGAGGGGAAGGTGCAGGTGGTGTTGTTCCCATGTACCTGCTGCTCTTGTCCTTCTAGGTGGTAGAGGTCGCGGGTTTGGGAGGTGCTGTCGAAGAAGCCTTGGCGAATTGCTGCAGTGCATCCTGTGGATGGTACACACTGCAGCCACAGTGTGCCGGTGGTGAATGGAGTCAATGTTTAGGGTGGTGGATGGGTTACCAATCAAGCGGGCTGCTTTGTCCTGGATGGTGTCGAGCTTCTGGAGTGTTTTTTGGAGCTGCACTCATCCAGGCAAGTGGAAAGTATTCCATCACACTCCTGACTTGTGCCTTGTAGATGATGGAAAGGCTTTGTGGAGTCAGGAGGTGAGTCACTCGCCACAGAATACCCAGCCTCTGACCTGCTCTTGAAGCCACAGTATTTATATGGCTGGTCCAGTTAAGTTTCTGGTCAATGGTGACCCCCAGGATGTTGATGGTGGGGGATTCGGCGATGGTAATGCCGTTGAATGTCAAGGGGAGGTGGTTAGACTCTGTCTTGTTGGAGATGGTCATTGCCTGGCACTTGTCTGGCGTGAATGTTACTTGCCACTTATGAGCCCAAGCCTGGATGTTGTCCAGGTCTTGCTGCATGCGGGCTCGGACTGCTTCATTATCTGAGGGGTTGCGAATGGAACTAAACACTGTGTAATTATCAGCGAACATCCTCATTTCTGACCTTTATGATGGAGGGAAGGTCATTGATGAAGCAGCTGAAGATGGTTGGGCCTAGGATACTGCCTTGAGGAACTCCTGCAGCAATGTCCTGGGGCTGAGATGATTGGCCACCAACAACCACTACCATCTTCCTTTGTGCTAGGTATGACTCTAGCCACTGGAGAGTTTTCCCCCTGATTCCCATTGATTTCAATTTTACTAGGGCTCCTTGGTGCCACACTCGGTCAAATACTGCCTTGATGTCAAGGGCAGTCACTCTCACCTCACCTCTGGAATTCAGCTCTTTTGTCCATGTTTGGACCAAGGCTGTAATGAGGTCTGGAGCCGAGTGGTCTTGGCGGAACCCAAACTGAGCATCGGTGAGCAGGTTATTGGTGAATAAGTGCCGCTTGATAGCACTGTCGACGACACCTTCCATCACTTTGCTGATGAATTGAGAGTAGACTGACGGGGCGGTAATTGGCCGGATTGGATTTGTCCTGCTTTTTGTGGACAGGACATACCTGGGCAATTTTCCACATTGTCGGGTAGATGCCAGTGTTGTAGCTGTACTGTAACAGCTTGGCTAGAGGCGCAGCTAGTTCTGGAGCACAAGTCTTCAGCGCTACAGCCGGAATGTTGTCGGGGCTCGTAACCTTTGCTGTATCCAGTGCACTCAACCGTTTCTTGATATCACGTGGAGTGAATCGAATTGGCTGAAGACTGACTTCTGTGATACTGGGGATATCGGGAGGCGGCCGAGATGGATCATCCACTCGGCACTTCTGGCTGAAGATGGTTGCAAACGTTTCAGCCTTGTCTTTTGCACTCATGTGCTGGATTCCGCCACCATTGAGGATGGGGATGTTTACAGAGCCTCCTCCTCCCTGTGGCAGGATGTGGCAGGACTGCAGAGCTTTGATCTGATCCGTTGGTTGTGGAATCGCTTAGCTCTGTCTATAGCATGTTGCTTCCGCTGTTTAGCATGCATGTAGTCCTGAGTTGTAGCTTCACCAGGTTGGCACCTCATTTTTAGGTACGTCTGGTGCTGCTCCTGGTATGCTCTTCTACACTCCTCATTGAACCAGGGTTGATCCCCTAGCTTGTTGATAATGGTAGAGTGAGGAATATGCCGGGCCATGAGGTTACAGATTGTGCTGGAATACAATTCTGCTGCTGCTGGCCCACAGCGCCTCATGGATGCCCAGTTTTGAGCTGCTAGATCTGTTCTGAATCTATCCCATTTAGCACAGTGGTGGTGCCACACAACACGTTGGATGGTGTCCTCAGTGTGAAGACGGGACTTCATCTCCACGAGGACTGTGCGGTGGTCACTCCTACTAATACTGTCATGGACAGATGCATTTGCGACAGGTAGATTGTTGAGGACGAGGTCAAGTGAGTTTTTCTCCTCGTGTTGGTTCGCTCACCACCTGCCACAGGCCCAGTCTAGCAGCTATGTCCTTTAGGACTCGGCCAGCTCGGTCAGTAGTGGTGCTACCGAGCCACTCTTGGTGATGGACATTGAAGTCCCCCACCCAGAGTACATTCTGTGCCCTTGCTACCCTTAAGTGCTTCCTCCAAGTGGTGTTCAACATGGAGGAGGACTGATTCATCAGCTGAGGGAGTGCGGCAGGTGGTAATCAGCAGGAGGTTTCCTTGCCCATGTTTGACCTGATGCCATGAGATTTCATGGGGTCCAGAGTCAATGTTGAGGACTCCCAGGGCTACTCCCTCCTGACTGTATATCACTGTACCGCCACCTCTGGTGGGTCTGTCCTGCCGGTGGGACAGGACATACCCAGGGATGGTCATGGAAGAGTCTGGGACGTTGGCTGAAAGGTATGATTCTGTGAGTATGGATATGTCAGGCTGTTGCTTGACTAGTCTGTGGGACAGCTCTCCCAATTTTGGCACAAGTCCCCAGATGTTATTGAGGAGGTCTTTGCAGGATCGACTGGGCTTGGTTTGCCTTTGTCATGTCCGGTGCCTCGTGGTCCGATGCTGGGTGGTCCATCCGGTTTTATTCTTATTGTGACTTTTTTTAGCGAGATTTTACAACTGAGTGGCTTGCTAGGCCATTTCAGAGGGCAATTAAGAATCAGCCACATTGCTGTGGGTCTGGAGTCACATATAGGCCAGACCGGGTAAGGATGGCAGGTTTCCTTCCGTAAAGGGCATTAGTGAACCAGATGGGTTTTTATGACAATCCGGTTGTTTCATGGCCACCATTATTGATACAAGTCTTTTAATTCCAGATTTTTATTTAATTAATTGAATTTAAATTCCCCAGCTGCCCTGGCGGGATTTGAACACATGACCCTGGATTATTAGTCCAGTAACATAACCACTATGCTACCGTACCCTGTGATAACCAAAGAATAATTAGCCAAACTACACCTTAATTAATTTAAAAAGAGGGTTTTATATCTGCTATTGTCAGATTATTAATAGTTATTATAATTTGAACAATATTTGAAAGGAAACACCAAATTTATTTCATCCAGCAAATTTCTCATAACAGAGCAAACCTAATGCTGAACTTGAAAATGAAAAGTTGATCATAGATAGCACTGCTGCACATTTGTATTGAGAACTTTAGCTACTTCCTGTGTTGTATGTGAAATACTTAAGGTTTGAAGGAGCATTGTTTTTTAATTGACCTCATCCTCAGCAATCTACCTGTTGCAGATGCATCTGTCCATGACAGTATTGGTAGGAGTGACCACCGCACAGTCCTTGTGGAGACGAAGTTCTGTCTTCACACTGAGGACACCGTCCATTGTGTTGTGTGGCACTGCCACAGTGCTAAATGGGATTTATTCAGAACAGATCCAGCAGCTCAAAACTCGGCATCCATGAGGTGCCGTGGGCCATCAGCAGCAGCAGAATTGTATTCCACCACAATCTGTAACCTCATGGCCCGGCATATTCCTCACTCTACCATTACCAACAAGCCAGGGGATCAACCCTGGTTCAATGAGGAGTGTAGAAGAGCATACCAGGAGCAGCACCAAATGAGGTGCCAACATGGTGAAGCTACAACTCAGGACTGCATGCATGCTGAACAGCGGAAGCAGCATACTATAGACAGAGCTAAGTGATCCCACAACCAATGGATCAGATCAAAGTTCTGCAGTCCTGCCACATCTAGTTGTGAATGGTGGTGGACAATTAAACAACTAACGGGAGGAGGAGGCTCCGTGAACTTCCCCATCCTCAATGATGGCGGAGCCCAGCACGTGAGTGCAAAAGACAAGGCTGCAGCATTTGCAACCATCTTCAGCCAGAAGTGCCGAGTGGATGATCCATCTCTGCCTCCTCCCGCATTCCCCACCATCACAGAAGCCAGTCTTCAGCCAATTCGATTCACTTCACATGATATCAAGAAACGGCTAAGTGCACTGAATACAGCAAAGGCTATGGGCCCCGACAACATCCCAGCTGTAGTGCTGAAGACTTGTGCTCCAGAACTACCGCACCTCTAGCCAAGCTTTTCCAGTACAGGTACAACGCTGGCATCTACCCGACAATGTAGAAAATTGCCCAGGTATGTCCTGTCAAAAAGCAGGACAAATCCAATACGGCCAATTACTACTCCATCAGTCTACTCTCAATCATCAGCAAAGTGATGGAAGGTGTTGTCGACAGTGCTATCAAGCGGCACTTACTCACCAATAACTTGTTTACCGATGCTCTGTTTGGGTTCCACAAGGATCGCTCAGCTCCAAACCTCATTACAGCCTTGGTGCAAACATGGACAAAAGAGCTGAATTTCAGAGGTGAGGTGAGAGTGACTGCCTTTGATATCAAGGCAGCATTTGACTGAGTGTGGCACCAAGGAGCCCTAGTAAAATTGAAATCAATGGGAGTCAGGGGGAAGACTCTCCAGTGGCTAGAGTCATACCTAGCACAAAGAAAGATGGTAGTGGTTGTTGGAGGCCAATCATCTCAGCCCCAGGACATTTCTGCAGGAGTTCCTCAGGGCTGTATCCTAGGCCCATCCACCATCTTAAACATTCATTCCCTCCACCACTGGCGCACCATGGCTGCAGTGTGTACCATCTACAAGATGCACTGCAGCAACTTGCCAAGGCTTCTTTGACCTCCCAAACCCGTGACCGCTACCACCTAGAAGGACAAGGGCAGCAGGTGCACGGGAACACCACCACCTGCACATTCCCCTCCAAGTCACACACCATCCTGACTTGGAAATATATTGCCATTCCTCCATCGTCACTAGGTCAAAATCCTGGAACTCCCTATCTGACAGCACTGTGGGAGTACCTTCACCACACGGACTGCAGCGTTTCAAGAAGGTGGCTCACCACCACCTTCTCAAAGGCAACTAGGGATGGGCAATAAATGCTGGCCTTGCCAGCGACGTCCACGTCCCATGAATTAATAAAAAAAATGACAGTGATTCTATTAACACCAGTCAATAAGTCTTCTATCATTGGCAAGCTGCCTGTTAAAATATAAAACAACTTGGAACAATAAAAATATTTTTGAAGTGCTCTCCAGTGAGTTCAGTGTACAGTATATCCTTACTTAAAAATGAAATGTACAGGAGTACTCCTTTAATTTTTTTCACTTTTGAATATCAGGATAAAGTTCCAGCAGTGAGCTGCACTCAGAGAGAAGTCGTCTGAATTTGTTGCTACAATATTACATCCATATCCCCTGAGCCTTTCAATGAAACTCTGCTGGGAATGCAGGATGAGTGAATTTACCCTCTTTCTCCACCCCCCCCACCCCCAATCCAGCTCCACCACCCCCATAATGACTTCAAGGGTTAAGTTACGAGGAGAGATTACACAAATTGGGGTTGTATTCTCTGGAGTTTCGAAGGTGAAGCGGTGATCTGATCAAAGTTTATAAGATATTAAAGGGAACGGATAGGGTGGATAGAGAGAAACTATTTCCGCTGGTTGGGGATTCTAGGAGTAGGGGGCACAGTCTAAAAATTAGAACCAGACCTTTCAGGAGTGAGATTAGAAAATATTTCTACACACTAAGGGTTGTAGAAGTTTGGAACTCTCTTCCGCAAACGGCAATTGATACTAGCTCAATTGCTAAATTTAAATCTGAGATAGATAGCTTTTTGGCAACCAAAGGTATTAAGGTATATGGAGCTAGATCACAGATCAGCCATGATCTTATCAAATGGCAGAGCAGGCACGAGGGGCTGAATGGCCTACTCCTGTTCCTATGTTCCTAAAATGTACCATCTCTCATTTTTCTGGTCTTTTGAATTACGACAATTTCTCTTGAAAGCTGAAGATGGTTCACAGAGGATGGCACATTAAAGGGAAAGACTGGTTGTCATTCTTACATTTGGCATATCCTCAATTGAGTCTGTTTAGTACCGTGTTGATGAAGTACTTGTACAGTTATAAAGTGAATCGCTCAAAATAAGATGATCCTTGGATTTTGTAATCATTTTTAATCCAAAAATCTTTTAATTCGATGACAAACACCATGGGTGTATTTTGCTATTAGAATTGGAAGCCAGTGAGGCAAATTACAATGCTGCTCTTTACAATCCATTACAGTACCAGCATTACACATGTGATTTGGTCCCATGCTTTATCTGCACAGATTTGCTGAAAATCCAGTTAAGAAAAGAATCAGCACTAAGGTTGAATTGATGTGAAGAAAGTTCCATACTCCTTTAGGGTGTAGATCTGAAATTGGGAAGGTTAATTATGTATTAACCAATTTTGATTGGGTTCCTTTTTGAAAAAAAGCAGCATGAATAACTGCCATTTTAGACTTTTTAATTCAACATACTTTAAAAGCTGAATGTACCATCAGTTACTGCTGCTTTTCAAAATGTTTTTTTTAATAGTCCAATTTTTTCCATTCTTTAAGTATTACTGTGCAAGCATTTAGTACTGATAACCTAATTAGGAACTAGTTGGAGTACATACTGAGACCAACAGTGAGGGAGCAAAATTAACATAAGCAGATAACCTAGCTGTTGAAGCAATGATAATAGCACCCTTCGATATTAATTCAGATCTTTCACCGTACTGGCTCAGTAACTCTTTAAAGCTAGATACTTTGATATCATTAGCACTGATGTTTAAAGTTATTCAGTTGCCTTGGACTGAATTCCAACTGATCCATTTACTTCAATTTTTTTCCACAATGTGACCAAAGCAGAAATGCTCATGGATAACCATGTTGTCAAAAAACTACTTTCCAAGTCTAACATAGTGGTATAAATGTTTGAACTTGGTTTGGTCGGTCAGTCAAATCCACCTTCCATGAAAATGAATTTAACTTCAAATTGGTCATGTGCACATCTCTGCTAAACTATGCCCTGGCTTTGTCAATGCGAAGTTGCAATTTATTTTATTTTTACTTTGCATTGTAAATTTATCTACATTTATTTTGTGTTTGTAAGTCTGCATGGAACATTTGCAGTAAAGCTTCACAAATTATTTCCCCCGCATGTGGGACTCTTCACTCAGGCAATGTTAACAACAACAATAACAACAACAGCTTGCATTTATATAGCGCCTTTAACGTAGTAAAACGTCCCAAAGTGCTTCACAAGAGCGTTATCAGACAAAATTTGTCACCGAGCCGCATAAGGAGATAATAGGATAGGTGACCAAAAGCTTGGTTAAAGAGGTAGGTTTTAAGGAGCATCTTAAAGGAGGAGAGGTAGAGAGGTTTAGGGAGGGAATTGGGGCCTAGACAACTGAAGCACAGCCGCCAATGGAGGGACGAAGGAAATCAGGGATGCACAAGAGGCCAGAATTGGAGGAACGCAGAGTTCGCAGAGGGTTGAGGGGCTGGAGGAGGTTACTGGGATAGGGAGGGGCGAGGCCATGGAGGGATTTGAACACAAGGTTGAGAACTTTAAATTTGAGGCGTTGCTGGAGGCGTTTCTCACCTGAAACACACACCCGGGCTAGTGGGAGGTATGCAAGTGTTCGCCTCTGTCCCCCTATGATTTTTTTTTCTCCTATCACTACCTCCAGGGTAGCACCTTCACCTCTGGGTTTTCCACCTGAGTCAGAAATTGCCTGGTGGTAGAACACTGAGCTGTTGTTGTATGCTATTGTCCCGTACCTCTAAAATTCCTTTTAATTAAATAATTCCTCATCGAAACCTACTTTTTTCCCCCTAGTGAAAAAGATATGGCCTTTCCCTATTTCCTGTTAGTTATTGTGGAGTACTGCAATCTCTGGAGAGAAACAGATTCCTATATTGCACTGATGTGAATTTTAACTTTGGCATAAAGAGCAACTTGAAGCACTGTGCTTGTTCTAAGTTATGATGTGGAGATGCCGGTGATGGACTGGGGTTGACAATTGTAAACAATTTTACAACACCAAGTTATAGTCCAGCAATTTTATTTGAAATTCACAAGCTTTCGGAGGCTTCCTCCTTCCTCAGGTGAATGTGGAAATGAAATCCTCGAACCTCTCGCATTTATAAATCACAGAACAACACCTGGTGATTACAGACATTCTTTCCAACTGCCCGTTGCCAAGGCAATCAGTGTGCAGACAGACAGGTGTTACCTACAAGGTCTCCGAATATACAAACCACCAAAAAAAAACAGAGATAGAGAGGCAGAAACATGGAAAAGACAGCAAATGACCCGTTATATTAAAGACAGATAACATTTGTTCGCTGATGGGGTAACGTGTAGCGTGACATGAACCCAAGATCCCGGTTGAGGCCGTCCTCATGGGTGCGGATCTTGGCTATCAATTTCTGCTCGACGATTTTGCGTTGTCGTGTGTCTCGAAGGCCGCCTTGGAGTACGCTTACCCGAAGGTCGGTGGCTGAATGTCCTTGACTGCTGAAGTGTTCCCCGACTGGGAGGGAACCCTCCTGTCTGGCGATTGTTGCGCGGTGTCTGTTCATCCGTTGTCGCAGCGTCTGCATGGTCTCGCCAATGTACCATGCTCTGGGGCATCCTTTCCTGCAACGTCTGAGGTAGACAACGTTGGCCGAGTCACAGGAGTATGAACCATGCACCTGGTGGGTGGTATCCTCTCGTGTGATGGTGGTATCTGTGTCGATGATCTGGCATGTCTTGCAGAGGTTACCGTGGCAGGGTTGTGTGGTGTCGTGGACGCTATTCTCCTGAAAGCTAGGTAATTTGCTGCAGACGATGGTCTGTTTGAGGTTGGGTGGCTGTAATTTATAAATGCGAGAGGTTCGAGGATTTATAAATGCGATTTATAAATGGTTCTGTGATTTATAAATGCGAGAGGTTCGAGGATTTCATTTCCACATTCACCTGAGGAAGGAGGAAGCCTCCGAAAGCTTGTGAATTTCAAATAAAATTGCTGGACTATAACTTGGTGTTGTAAAATTGTTTACAATTGTTCTAAGTTAGTCAGCAGTGACATTAAGCTTCCAGTCTTCATTTGTTATAGTACATAATCTGGACTCTGCAGGGCTCAGCATATTGGCATATCAATTTTCTCTGCATAAGGATTTTATTGTTGTCCATTTTTAAAATAAGTTCGCACACAGATTATGTATGAAGCAAAATCTGTCTGCAACTGGTTAATGTTGTATTTGAAGCTGGATGATCTACCAGCTGCTAATCAGCCTTCAGATAATGCAGAACGGTACTACTGATTGAATCCTACTTTGAGGCTAATCTTTATGGCAAACAGGGATAAGAATGAACAAAAACTTAGCTGATAAAGATAATTCAGTGACATCAACTGGATGAGAAATTAGCATCTTATTCAAGATTAAATTATAGCATAAGGAGAGAGTTAGGGCATAGCGCAATAGCCAGAGTTCACATTCCACCTTTGAGTAATAGTGGAATTTACTAAATATTCGGTTGAGTTGTGAGCCTGAGTTGGAGTGGGACACAGCAGCTGACTGAACCTGGTATCAACCTGGCTGATCACAGGGAACTTAATAAAGGGCATATGTGGCATATAGGTATGATTAAAAATTAGAGAATATGGAACTAAAATAGGATGCACAGCAAATAAGTCTAAGGAGCCTGTAAGGAGATATCGATAAGATGTGCAAAAAAAAGTGGCGGATGGAATTCAATATCAAAAAGTGTGAGGTGGCACATTTTGGTAAAACAAAAGTATTAATTATACTATAAATTTGGGAAGGTTGGGTGAAGTGTAAGAGCAGAGGAATTTAGAGGTTCAGGTTCACAAGACATTAAAAGCAGCATCTCAAGAGGATAAGGCAATAATTCAAAAAAGCTAATGAGAAACTGCAGTTCATGGCAAGAGGCATAAATATAAAAGTTGAGATGTAGTGTGAATCTAAGACCACATTTGGAGTACTGTGTATAGTTTTAGGTTCTGCACTTGAGGCAATAGTGAGGGTACACCATAGATTCACTAGGATGCTCCCTGGTATGTGGAAATTCAAATATGAAGAAAGACTTGTAAAATTGAGGCTCTTTTTATTAGAACAGAGGAGATTATAGGGTGATTTGATAGAGATGTTTAAAATCATGAATGAATGGGGCAGGGTAGATAGAAACAGACTGCTTCCAGTGATTGAGAGGTCTCGAATAAAGGGATCTAGCTATAAGATTAAATTTAGGAAAGAGAGCAGTAGGTACTTTTATTTTACACAGAAGGCTGTGAGGGGGCGGAACACACTATCTGAGTTGGTGGAGACCATGTCAACATTTAAGAATAAGTTAGAAATGTGATTGAAGGAGAGGGGGAAGGACATGGGAATAACATGGGAATAACATGGGCACATGTGATTAGGACTATTGCTCATGTGGAGGACAAACACCAACTTGGCCTGGTTAGACCAAACTCTTTGTTTCAATTATGTAATTTCTATGTAGTAGTAGTTGTCGAAAAATCTGCATTCCAGGCCCTTATTCAATCTACTGGTTGAAGGAAGGAATTCATATTGAGAAACTCTTGTAAAAAGGAATGAACCAAATGGATTGGGAAGGTTCCTGATTCAGATCTCCGAACCATGATGATATAGTTGACCTCAGCCGGAGAGGCAATAGGATATTTACAGTGGGCCTCAGCACCTTTGGTCTAGTCAGGGGAAACGTATCCAGAATTCACGTTCCTGATGGTTATCCACTGACCCCGATGAAAGTGCTCTCGTGAAGATGTCGGGTGGATATGTGAATATGGCTCCCCCACCCCAAGAAGGTATTTGTAGAGCTGTGCCACAGTGTGGAGTTGGTGCCTTCGGGAGGGAAGAAAAGCCAATGGAGAAAATGGCAAGAAATAAAAAACCAGGCAGGAATATCCCAAGTTAACAAAGGAAAGCATTGGACAGTTCTTAGAACTGTAGAAATTTATTCATTGATTTGGGAACAAATTATAGATTTTTTTTTAACGTTCTCTTCTCTTTCACAGTTGTACCTGTAATCCTCAAAGCATTGACTTTTGATGAAAAGCGTGGTGCTTGTAGTGTGGGATCGAACGTGAGAGATGCAGCTTGCTATGTCTGCTGGGCCTTTGCTCGTGCTTATGATCCTCAGGAAATGAAACCATTTGTTAATCAGATAGCAAGGTAAGAGTATTTTAAAATCTTTATCCTTATCGTTACAAATGACCTGGTAAGTGAAATGGAGCAATCCCAGTCCACTTTCATGGGTCTGGGACCATGGCATAAAAGTACAGCAACTATTTGCATTTAGATAGCACTCTTACTCAGGGAGACTGTAGGATAACTGGAAGGTATCTATTTAAAATCAAGTCTTGAGAAGTTCAATTGTTTTGAACATATGATAAGTTCCAGTCACTCTAATATCAAATTAAGATGAAACCCTACAAATAGTTTCAGATATTTAGATTGTTATTTCACTCAGTGTCATTTAATTTTACCTTCCCACCTTGACTTCGTCCTAAACTTTGTGTTTGGAATTCTGAGGTTGTTATGAAGGACCAGTAAAGATGCCAATACCATTCAAAACAATAAGAGCCTCATGCTAATAGATCCACTGGATGCTTCAGCAGAGCTATTGTGTTGCAGTTGAAAGAGATTATTGGACATTTTCTGTTGCACCAATATTTGTGTGGTGAACCTGACACTAAAAACCTTAAAATATTGTTATTCTGCATCTCAACTTTAGTGATGTTAGTGATGAAGAATTTTTTTTCCCGTTTTGGGCATCAGATATAGCAGGGCTAGATGCAGAGGAAACGTCCCTCTACTTCGCTCCAACATATGCCTCTGCTCCGGCCTCAGAAGTGTACTCATAATGTAGCAGCGTGACATTTTTTCTTTTTCATACCAGTTATCCTGTCGTCTCTCTAAGTAAGCAAGCCGATTATGGGTAGTTGTATGCTATGGACCCAAGCCCACAAAACTGGATTGAGATTTCTCAAAATCATTTCACTTAGGCTCTTCTGCTAGCAATAAGTTCCCTTCACCTCAGGTCTCACAGGTGGATGGCCAGTATCAAACCAACTATATCAACCAGCTGAATGTTAAATTTCTATTTTAAAAAAATACAATACTTTAAGTTTTTTTTTAAGAGTGAAAAGTATTTGCATACATTCTAGATGCCCTTACTTCAATATTTACCTGGCGAGACATGCAATAATTTGGTTTTCAACTTAGAACATGTTGCAAATAAAACCAAAAAAAGTCTTCTTGAGGTCGAACTTCTCGACGTAGACTTAACACTTAAAACAAGTTGATTTATGTGAATGAAGATTAAAAATGTGAAGACTTATTTTACTAAATTAGAGTTTTGGACTGAATTCTACAGCCCTCATGTCAGATAGTATCCTTAACCTACAGCGTGATCCCTTGAGTTCTGCTTCAGCTCTGAGTTGATAACAGAAACTAATTCTTCATGGTGACTGAAAAAAGAATTGGTGAAATAGTTTTCAATTATATACCAATAGGTATAAGTGTTTATCAGAAACTAGTCCTAATGTGACTTTGTCTGCCTATTAAAAGTACATGGATTAGGTATCCCTCATGAATTGAATACTTCTACCAATTGTGTACACGAGTTAATGAGCATCCGCGCCAACTCTGGCATGGTCGGAAGCTGAATTATCATCTGAATTTTGAATATTCTCAGTTGGTTCAACTCACTGAAGCCTAAGTATGAGTCATTAGATGCTTGAAGTATTCTGCTTCAACCAAACAAAAGATGGCACTGTCTTTGAAGACCTAAGCAATAGAAATATAACATCACAGCATCATTATTTTGCTCATGTGTAATAGCCAAATTGTCACAGCCAGTCATGCATGAATAGAATTAGGGGGATTCTGATGTGGAGGCTGATCTTCATGGAAGCCAGTTGCATTGTAGCATGTAAATGTGAGACAGTGGTGCTCAGAGGTCATTCTCCAAGACTCAGTGCCCACTGAAGTATAAAAGTGCTTTTCAAGCTTTAAATACATACCTACAATCCTGCTGCTACAAGGAGTAATTTATTGAAGTAGACCATTCAAGTGTCCTCTATCGGTTGATAAAATGTACTTGAATATTAAAGGTGCTTCTGTGTGCAATACTTTTCTAACTCTCCTGGCTGCTGATCTGATTTATTTGTCCCACTGTTTGCATGCAAGCGGCATGCTTTCATTCGGTATACCTTCAGGCCTTTAATATGTGAAGATGGTGCCTCATAAGCGTGTGTGTGTACAATTGAAAATTAGAACTGACTATTGTCACTTCTCTAGACTAGCTGACTGGACAATTGGCAACAGCTGTAATCCACAGGGGATATGATAGAGCTCCATATCATTCACTTGTGTTCTGTGACGGTAGTAAAAGGGATACGGTCTTTTAATTACCAGTCGGTGGCTGAAATTGGCCATGGCTTTCTAGAATTCTTAATTGACCGGTGGAGTAATTATTGCTTCTGATCAGAGGTAAAATTGCCTGCCGGTTTTTTTTATTAAATGTGCTGATTGTTGTTGCTCAGGGCTGTTTAAAAATGATGAAACTTCATTGCACACTATGTGCAACTTTGCTTCATTGTTAAATTGAACGTGTTTGACAGCTCTCTTCTGGGCGTGAATTGTTGGAAGATGATTAACTGCTTCTCTTTGAACAATGCCGTAACAGTCTTGCAAAGATAATACATTATAAGTGCCAAACACAAAACTACACTGAAATGAGTCATAACAATAGAATATGAATGTTTAGGTTAAAGTTGTGTTCTGAAAGTGAACATTTTTTTAAAACTCCTCAATGCAAATAGTACATTTGGCAAGAATCCAGTGTCCGACTGATATACAAGTGGGTTGGGTTTCTATGCTGCAAATTGATCCTGGTATTAGGTAAGTTTCATGCAGGGGCAGTTTCAGAAGCAGTGCAGAATATATTGGTGGCTGGATTAGCAACCAGTTAACTGCCCTCGTCAGCACTCCTGGACATTATTGCACTCTGAGTTGTCATCAGAATCATAATTTTTCACCTGGCAAAGTGCCAAGGCAAAACTATTTGAGGCATTGGTGTGATAATGGTATGAGTTGGGGGATGTGGGCTTCATTCTCTATGCAGTTGACTTGCTGATCTTAGCTCTGCTGCAGTAGGTAGGGAATCGCTGGGCGGAGGGTAGGTAACACACCATGGTGGGAGGAAAAACTTGAGGGTGAGTTAACCTCAGACTTCGTTACGTGTCTCCTAGTGGCATGGGTGGAGGCTTGGAATCCGGTTACCTCCAGTCTTGGCTGCAGGTGGTGTGTGGCCCAGGAAGAACAAGGGGACTGGGCTGTCAGTAAAGTAAAAGATAAAATTTTAGGCTGGGATCCTAGTCACTACCCAAACTGGTAAGATCAGTTACAGAGGAGACCATTTTCAAGAAGTAGTTTTGCAGTGGAGTAACATTGCCTGCAGCTGTTTTTCCCGTATAGCTTTCAAGTGCTGCAGAAGCATAAATACCCAGATATTTAAGACAGTGAATTTATATGTTTGTACAATTATAAATACAATATACTGAACTTCAAATCCTGAAAACTATGCAGAATGTGGCCCCCAACATAACCAAGTTACAGCTGACTATATAAGCTGTTCAGTTTATCAATAAAATTAGCCTTGTGTAATCATAGTGTCAATAGGATCCACAAAACCTTGGAGGGCTGTTGGCATATTTGTAACTTGAACTCCAATTTAGTTTCCTGTGCTTAGCAAAACATTAAAAAAGGTCACTGACTATATTGGCTGAAACAACAACTTGCATTTACTGCATCTTTAACTTAGAAATTGTCCCAAGATGTTTTACAGAAGGGGGGAAGAAAGAAAATAGCTAAAAGGAGTAAAGGAATGGACAACAAATCATGGTGAAAGAGTTAAGAAATGTGACCAAAGGCTTGGTCAAGAAGGTAGGTTTTTAAAAATGCAGAGGCAGAAGGCTTCAAGGAGAGAATCTCGGCGAGTAGAACCCAGCTGGCTTAAGGCTTTCTCTCAGTGTTGGGGATGCAGAGAAGGCGAGAAAACTGAACGATGTAGGAGGGGATTTCGGGAGGGCCTCGCGAGAGGGAAGGGGGAGTCTGAGGCTTGAAAGGCTGCGACTTTCCTTGTAGGAGTGGTCGTAAGACTGGAGGGTGTTGCAGAGATAGCATGGAGCACGCCCAAGGGTGAGATTTGAAGGTGAAGACAAGGATTTTAAATCCAATGAGTTGGGAAACTTGAGCCATTTTAGGTCAGCGACAATGGGTGAGCAAGACTTAGTTAGGGACAGGACACAGACAGTTGAATTTTGAACAAGTTTTAGTTTTTGGAGAATGGGAGGCCAGAAAGGAGAGCATTGGAGAAATCCAGTTCTATAGATGTTAAAGTTTGGATAAGGGTAGCATTGGCAGTAGAAGGTATGTTAATATTACAAATTCGGGTCTTCTGTAGATATCTTCTACAATGGTGTAAGTCACTCCCTATGCAGTCTGAGTGCCGACCTTTTATGGAAGTTGACTCCCACTGCACTATAGCTACTTGTGGGGTAGTGGAACATTGAAACTCCTTTTTGATGTGGCCTGGATTTCCGTCTCTTATGCAAATTTACTCCTTCAATTTCTCCAGAGGCAGACCAAGTTAACACTAGGTGAGTTGAAGTTGGTTCCGAATTGTAAGCTGCTTTTTCCACAGTCGATAAAATACACAGAGCAATGAGATTGATGAGAATCGCTTGATGCAATCGATACAAATTCTGTTTGCATACTGTTTTTTTTAAAAAAAGATAAAGAACACGAGTACTAGCCCACTATGTTGGGTTGTCTAACTCAATTTAAAAGCACAAACTCTCTGTACCTTGTCCTACAGCTCAGGACAGTGGTTTGCTCCCTTTACAGCCTTCAACTGCTCGACTGACTCTTGGGGGCTATTTTAACCCGGAGCGGGTTATGGGTGGGTCAGGAGCAGGTCAAGTGCAAAATGCGCTCTCTGGCTTAAATTTCAGCCCCAGGTTATTTTAACTTCTGGGCCTCATATAAATGCCGCTGGTCCATTTCTTACCTGAAGTGGGCGTGAAAAGGACTCAAAGTGACTGCTGGCTGGCGAAGATTGGATGCTTTCCAGGTAAGTGGCGGGGGGGGGGGGGGTTTAGAATGGTCTGGTGGGAAGGAAGGGGTTGAGTCTGAGGCAGGGGAGGCTGTGACTTTCCTTGTGGGGCCTGGAGGAGCACTTCTTGCTCCTGTTCTCACAAAGGAAAGTTGTAGTCTTACCAGAAGGGCCTCTTCTGTCTTCAGACGAGCTCCAGACTGGCTTCTGCCTAGCAGGAAAGGAGTGATGATGTCCCCACTAGGCACTGGTTAAAATTGCATCGGGGTCCTATTGACATAACGAGAACCCGATTTGCAAAAATTTATAAGGCTCTTGCTACGTCCGCCTGCAAAACCTTGTGGGCTAACTTCTACTCAAATTAATGATGCAACTGAATATTTAGCAAATTCCACTATTACTCAAAGACTAATTTTATATTGTTCCATTCCTACACAGCACATCTCCAGCAATAGCTTCTGTTCTAACCTGACATTGTCACTTCTAGAGTCCCCAAAGGATATATTCTCAGCCCCCCTCCGTACTCCATCTGAGTGCTGCCCCTCAGCTACATCATCTGCAGGCATGGAGTTAGCTTCCACATATCTACTGTTGGCACCCAACTCTTCCTCTCCACCATTTCCCTTTACCTCTCAACTGTTTCTGTGCTGTCAGATTGCTTGTCTGACATCATCCAAAACTTCCTCCAGCTCAACATCTGAAAGACCAAAGTCATTGTCTTTGGCTTTTGCTACAGATTCCACTCCCAGTACTTCGGGTTGTGTGACTTCCCTCTTCCTGTAGTGAAGTGCCTTACCTTCCCTGACAGCTTGGTCAAGATGAAGATTCACAGGCAGCCTACCACTCCATGGTATAATTCATTGGAGTACCTTGTTGCTATCCGGTACTATTATTTTCTCTTTCCCAGTTTGGTAATTGCCTTGATTCTGCCCATTATTTCATTGTTTAACTTTTTTGTTCAGGTAACTGATGAAGAAGAGGTACTAGAAAGGCTGACTGTACTTAAAGTAGATAGATCACCCAGTCCAGATGGGATGCATTCTCAGTTGCTGAGGGAAGTAAGGGTGAAAATTGCAGGGATGCTGGACATAATCTTCCAATCCTCCTGAGATATGGGGGTGGTGCCAGAGGACTGGATAATTGCAAATGTTACATCCTTGTTCAAAAAAGGGTGTAAGGATATACCCATCAACTACAGGCCAATCAGTTTAACCTCGGTGGTAGGGAAACTTTTACCATCGATAATCTGGGACAAAATTAATAGTCACTTGGACAAGTGTGGATTAATAAAGGAAAACCAGCACTGATTTGTTAAAGGCAAATCGTGTTTAACTAACTTGATTGAGTTTTTTGATGAGGGTAATGCGTTTGATGTGTATATGGGCTTTCAAAAGGTGTTTGATAAAGTGCCACATAATAGGCTTGTCAGCAAAGTTGAAGCCCATGGAATTAAAGGGGCAGTGGCACAAGGATACGAAATTGGCTAAGTGACAGGAAACAGAGAGTAGTGGTGAAAGGATGTTTTTTGGACTGGAAGAAGGTGTATAGTGGTGTTCCCCATGGGTCGGAATTAGGACCATTGCTTTTTTGATATATATTTAAGACTTGGACTTGGACTTGGACTTGGATGTACAGGGCACAATTTCAAAATTTGCACATGATACAAAACTTGGAAATGTAGTAAACAGTGAGAAGGATAATAATAGACTTCAAGGTACATAGGCTGGTGGAATGGATGGGCACATGGCAGATGAAATTTAATGCAGAGATGTGCAAAGTGATACATTTTGGTAGGAAGAATGAGGAGAGGCAATATAAACTAAATGGTACAATTCTAAAGAGTGCAGGAACAGAGAGACCTGGGGATATATGTGCACAGGTCGTTGAAGGTGGCAGGACAGGTTGAGAAAGCGGTTAAAAAAGCATACGAGACCCTGGGCTTTATAAATAGAGGCATAGAGTACAAAAGCAAGGAAGTTACGTTGAACCTTTGTAAAACGCTGGTTCGGCCACAGCTGGAGTATTATGTCCAATTCTGGGCACCGCACTTTAGGAAGGACGTTAAGGCCTTTGAGAGAGCAGAAAAGATTTCCTAGAATGGTTTCAGGGATGAGGGACTTCAGTTACCAGGATAGACTGGAGAAGCTGAATTGTTCTCCTTAGAGCAGAGAAGGTTAAGAGGAGATTTGATAGAAGTGTTCAAAATCATGAAGGGTTTAGATAAAGTAAGTAAAGAGAAACTGTTCCCATTGGCGGAAGAGTCAAGAACCAGAGGACACAGATTTAAGGTGATTGGCGAAAGAACCAAAGGCGATATGAGGATAAACGTTCTTGCGCAGCGAGTAGTTATGATCTGGAATGCGCTGCCTGAAAAGGTGGTGGAAGCAGATTCAATTGTGGCTTTCAAAAAGAGATTGGACAAATACTCAAAGGGAAAAATTTTTGGAGGGCTATGGGGGAATGGGACTAACTGGATTGCTCTTACAAAGAGCCGGCATGGGCTCGATGGGCCAAATGGCCTCCTTCCACGCTGTAACATTCTATGATTCTAACTACGATTATAATCTAGCTCTTAGATTTAAAAAACACAGCGATTTTAATTTTAGCTTTTTCTTGTGGGGTAACCTGATCAACACAAAATTGGTTCTGAACTATTGACCTGCAAGCTGTGTGTTCATTGTCTTCTAGATTTCATTAAGTTCATTTCGTTGCACATGGCATACATTTGTTAGACAACAACAAATGACAAATATAAAGCCAGTGGATCAAGAATACTGGTTTTGCATAGTGAGATAAAATGCACAGTGCGTGCAGATATAGATAGTTTCATCTTCCCTGGGGTGTTGTGTTATTTGTGGTTAGAAGAAATCAGGGTGTGTATTGAACTTGGAATTAAAACTACAAGCCAGAGATAACTGGCTGGAAGGCAAGATTGTATGTCTACAGAATAAGAAAATTTGCAATGTTGCTTTGAGCTATGTATCTTTCCACATTAAGAATACTAAGATTCACTTCCTTGGAAGATTTTACAGGCACCATTTTAAAAGGTTTTTTTTTCAGCATACAGTAAATGTTAAAGGATTCTTTGATCTTTCAAATCTTTCAAATATCTTTATTTGATATTTTTAGTCTTCAAGATTGGTTATTTGAAAAGCTGATTAGCATAGTTTGTTGGAATCTGTGCAGATTGATTTTTGACCGTCATTAATAAATATAAGCTCTACTCCAATTTTTCTCTGAATATTGCAATAAAGATTAAAAGTGCCAAACAATGACAAAGCAGTTTATAATAATGTTGATCAAGTGAACATGTACTTATCTGACCCATTAAAACCAGCTTTTTTTTATTCCTGATGAAACTCTGGACACCCAGGAAGCAAAGAGTCTGATTCCAAAATTTATGCCCAGTCACTGAAAAAGATGTCCAGTTCCAGTCCAAATAAAGAATCAAAAACAAGTTGGGATTATTACCCAAAATGTTCTGTATCCAAACTATCATTCTGAAGGTGCTTCCACAATACTGTTAGTTAGGGACTTCCAGGATTTTGACCCAGTGACAATGAAGAACGGCGATATATGTCCCAAATCAGGACAGCAATACGTGCCCCGTAGTTTGCCTGCCAAAGGGGTGGCTGCTAGTTTTCAAGGACAGTTCTTCATTTAATGGGATAAGGCATCTCCAACTCTCATCACCATGGGCTGCATGTGCTTATATGGGGAAAGTACCCCTGCCAATCACAGGCCTTCTATCCCTCTAGCGGAAAGTTTGGCCCAAATCTAGTGCCAGAAAAATACCACATCAGGACTCCTCAGCTTCATGTGCTTTCTCAAAATATTTCTATACCCGAACACTCAGTAATTAATTCTTCGAGGGGCAATGTCGCTTTTTTTTAAATTCATTCATGGGATCTGGGCGTCGCTGGCAAGGCCAGCATTTATTGTCCATCCCTACTGTTTGCACTGGTAAGTAAGTGTCTCTATATTTCATGTCATAGAGGTACCTTGCAGAAAGAGGCCATTCATCCTGATGACCATCTGGGCCTGTCCAGAGAAACAGCCGCTGGCACTCGTAGATCGGCCATTCCTGTCACTTCCTCACCAACTCTGTCATGGCGTCTTACTTATGTAAGCAGCGGCACAGACATCTACTCTCAAGAAAGTACTTAGCAAGTCAGAAGGATGGTCGTCAGGTGAAGCTCTGAACACTAGTCAGAATCAAGACCTGGGAGTGGAAAAAAGGGATAGGACCATTTCTCCAATGGAGGGGGGAAGAGAGGCAGCTGCCCTTGTCTTGGCTAAGGATCCAGAAATCCTGATCTCTGGGGTCCAGTCTTCAAAGGAGCAATGATTAGGCAGCATAGATCTCATGTGGAGACAGTGGAGCTGGTTTTGACACCGATGGTTTTAGATGACAGATAAGTAGGAGGAGTCCGCTACCCACAACTGCAGCATATTGCATGAATTATCTCATGACCTGCAGAACACCTTGGGAATGGTGAAAGCTTGGGAGATTGCTGTGGCAACAAGATGTTGAGAAGAGCTTCAAAGAACATTGGTGGCTTTCAAAGTGCAGACATCATTGCTATCACATATGCTTTCAGCAGGACATTGTTAAAGGTCTAGCACAAGTTGATTGGGACTACTTGGTGTGTGTTGACATTGACCAGTAGCACCGCTGAGCCTGTACCAGTGGACTACAAGGAATGGGCGAAGATGTTGTTCTCTCTCTGGAGAGTGAGCCTGCTTTCTTAATGGCCCCTCCAATACTTTTACAGAAGGAAGCACCAGACGTGGGCCCGGCACCTAAAGAGAAAGGCTGCCTGAAGCTGGTCCCTCTGGGACAGCGGCTACCCTTAGATGAGAGTCATTTCATCTCTAAGGGTTCAGGGAAACCATACCAGGTACCCACTGCTGAACCTCATCTTACTCAGGATGCAATTCATATGAATAATAGCTTAGAAGCTAGAAAAACTAAGTTAGTGGGCCATGGCATTGCCTACATTACAACAGTGACTACAATTCAAAAGTACTTCGTTTGCTGTGAAGCGTTTTACAATGTCCTGAAGTTGTGAAAGGTGCTATATAAATGCAAGTTCTTTTTATTTCCTTCCTTTTCTTTCTTTAAGATTTAGTTGTAGATAGTGGGAATAAATTTTTGTGACACTTTCTGGTGAATGTTGTTTAAAATAGACACTGCTTGATCACAGAGTTGTAAGTTCATTTCTACGTATGCTTTCAACTTTTGGCAGTTCGATAATAGCAGGGAAAATGTAAACTTCTGTCTAATGATGAGGAAGGAATTGGCAGAAATCTTGGATAATGAGGGACTTTTTGAGGGTTTAGGAGGTGTAGAATAGGCAGATGTGAAGTGACTTTATTCTGGTGAGTCGGCCGTTATTTTTATAGAAAGAAAGTTCAGAGGGGAAGTGAGAAAGGAAATAAGAGGGGCCAAGACAGAGTATGAGAATAGACTGGCAGCCAACATAAAAGGGAATGCAAAAGTCTTCTATAGGCATGTAAACAGTAAACGGGTAGTAAGAGGCGGGGTGGGGCAGATTAGGGACCAAAAAGGAGATCTACTCATGGAGGCAGAGGGCACGGCTGAGGTACTAAATGAGTACTTTGCATCTGTCTTTAAGATAACAGAGAGGGTAGATGAGGGCAATGCAGTTGACGTGTATATGGGCTTTCAAAAGGTGTTTGATAAAGTGCTGCATAATAGGCTTGTCATCATGATTGAAGCTCATGGAATAAAAGGGGCAGTAGCAGCATGGTTACAGAATTGGCTAAGTAACAGGTAACTGAGAGTTGTGGTGAATGGTTGTTTTTTGGACTGGAGGGAGGTGTACAGTGGTGTTCCCCAGGGGTGGGTACTGGGACCACTGCGTTTCTTGATTTTTACTAATGATTTAGACTTGGGTGCACAGGGCACAATTTCCAAATTTGCAGATGACAAAACTTGGAAGTGTAGTGAATAGTGAGGAGGATAGTGATAGACTTCAAGAGGATATAGTCAGGCTGGTGGCATAGGTGGACACGTGGTAGATGAAATTTAACGCAGAAAAATGTGAGGTGATACATTTCCGTAGGACAAATGAGGGGAGGTAATATAAACTAAAGGGCAGAATTCTAAAAGGGGTACAGTTAAAGAGAGATCGGGGAGTATATGTACACAAATCATTGAAGGTGGCAGGGCAGGTTAAGAAAGCGGTTAAAAAGCATACGGGATCCTGGGTTTTATAAATAGAGGCATAGAGTACAAAAGCAAGGAAGTCATGATGAACTTTTATAAAACACACTGGTTCAGCCACAACTGGAGTATTGTGTCCAGTTAGGCACCGCACTTTAGGAAAGATGTGAAGGCCTTAGAGAGGGTGCAGAAGAGATTTACTAGAATGATTTCAGGGATGAGGGACTTAGTTACGTGGATAGGCTGGAGAAGCTGGGGTTGTTCTCCTTGGAACAGAGAAGGTTGAGAGGAGATTTAATAGAGGTATTCAAAATCCTCTCCTTCCTGCTCATCCTACTCGTGCTATATGGGGCTGCAAGTTTGTCCTCCCGTCGTCAACATCATCATCACGTTCAGGTTCCGGAAGCAGCAACCTTTCTTCATGGCGGTGTTATGAAGCACACACCATACTACGATGACGCTGGAGATTCTGGCTGGGCTGTACTGCAGTGCTTTACTAGATTTATCCAGTCACACAAAATTAGACTTCAGATTGCCTACAGTATGTTCTGTGATATTTCTTATGGGTACATGGGCCTCATTATAGCTGTCTGGAAGCCTCAATGGAGTCATCAGCGATGACTGCAGGGAATAGCCCTTGTTATCAATTAACCACCATGCCCTTGAGTCATGTGGGCTGGAATGGTGGTTTGTCGCATTATGAAAGAGGCAGGGCAGCTTCCCGGTTATCTGGCCCTGAAATGTAGGATCAAGTGATTAGCCCATTATTGGAATGGAAGCCCTTTCTGGTCGTAAAATAGAGGGGACTTTCTTTAGGGGGCATTGAGTGGCACATGAGTTCTGTCACCTACTCCCTACATCTGTGAGAAGCCAACTAGAACTAGATAGCCCTCTCTCTCTCTTTGCTTCTCTGATTCCATTGGGATGGAAATGAATTGACCAGTCCTCCTGAAGAGAGCATCACTGAGCCTCTTGATGCAGTGGTAAACTGCTGACTGACTAAAGTGCCTGAATGGACCAAGGTGCAAAGGAGTTTAAGGGGCATTCTTAATTTGATTGGTACAGACAATATTGCACTTCGAGTGGTAATGGGCTGCAGGTTTTCAGTAGTTGGCACATTTCCCCGGAAACCTTCGATGGGGAAGTGTAGCCATCTGACGCTCAGGAAAGTCTAAGTGGGTGACTGAGTGCCATGTGTAGGGAAGAGACAGATTCAGGCATCATAGAAGCTAAGAACCTTTAATCTTGCCTCTTGCATGTCCTAACCCACCTCCTCTTAATAATGCAAAAATAAAGGTATTCCCATAGGGAAATCAGTGTCTAGAGTGCTAAGCAGTACTTTCAGCATAGTTTAGTAAAAGTAGTAGGAAATGTCCTAACTCAATCCCCAAAGTACTATAAAGACGATGATATAAAGAAACACCAACCTCCAGTATATATACAAAAAAGGGCCACCTACAATCTGTTTGCCTCAGATATACCTGCTGTAGCCTCTACCTCCGCAGATGTTTAGGAAAGTCGAAGTAAGACCTTCTTGGTCTGTGGAGCCTGGTGGTATTAATAATTTTTGGGGGTGGGGGGTGGGGGTTGGGGTTGGGTTAGAAATGGAGGGGAATGGGTCGGAGGGACTGGCCACACCCCCTTGATCGCATTCACATGGGATGGTATGCATTTCTGGTGGGTCTTAAAGGAGACTGGCGGTCCCTGGGAGGATCAGCTCCAAAATGCCATTTTTAAAATATCCTTTTGAGATTGAACACTGCTACAGTGCAGTTGTCCGCCTGGCCAGGGACTCGCAAAACTAGTTGAATGAAAACGGGCATTTACTTGTCAGTGGAGTCTAAGGTTGAACTTTTAACACTCTTAAGTTGGAAATTCAACATTCTACACCTTTGAGCCAGACCCAAATATTTCTTTGTAGCTTTACACCCAGATAAACAACCTGTTCATTTCATATTCTTTATCCTGCATATTTGTAACTAATAGGCTTCCCAGAAAATAAACACAATAAGGTGGTGAAATGGAAAACTACACATGGTGTTTTAGAAATGCAAAAAAAAACACAGCTATTGTATTTACTTTCAGTTGCTGAACAAGTACTACAAGTCTGATAACAAGTTAAGACATGTCGCTACATCATGAAAGAGGAACCAAGTGTTTCTTTAAAACATCAAGTCTCATTTAAAACCAAGCTTAGTTTTTTAAAGGGGAAGTGGAAGATGGAGGCGATTTTTCAGTGTAAAGTAAAGCAAAGCCCCTCCTACTTGAAAGACTTTGGGCCATGGAGGAGATTTTTTCTTTATACATATCTAATATTTGAGAAAATGTACTGTAGTTGAGCCAGATCAAAAAAATAGTCTCTGACTGGAGAAAGACATATTGTCTGTGTGCACGATATATTCAGTAGGTGCGCCAACAGTTGGATAGTTTTTTGATGGGATGGTTCTAATCCGTGCCTTTCTAAATGACGATTAATACTGTCCCTCAGAATTATTTCCAATAATTTGCCTGCCATCAAAGTTAGGCTGAATGGCCTGTAATTACTCGTTCTATCCCTTTTTCCCTTTTTAAACAATGGTACAACGTTAGCAGTCCGCCAGCACTATGCCTGTTGCTAGAGAGGATTGGTCAGAGCCTCCGCTATTTCCTCCCTTGTTTCTCTTAACAGTCTGGGATACGTTTCAGCTGGGCCTGGCGATTTATCTATTTTCAATGATGCTAAACCCCATAATATTTCCTCTCTCACTATGTTTATCCCATCCAATATTTCACACACCTCCTCCTTAACTACAATGTCTGCATCGTCCCCCTCTTTTGTGAAGACAGACGCAAAGTATTCATTAAGAACCATACCCACGTCTTCCGCCTCCACGCAAAGGTTACCTTTTTGGTCTCTAATAGGTCCTACTCTTTCCTTAGTTATCCTCTTGCTTTTTATGAATTTATAAAACATCTTTGGGTTTTCCTTAATTTTACTTGCCAATATATTTTCATGCCCTCTCTTTGCTTTCCTAATTTCCTTTTTAATTTCACCTCTGTACTTTCTATACTCCTGTAGACTTTCTGCAGTATTGAGCTCTTAGTATCTGACATAAGATTCCCTTTTTTGCCTTATCCTACCCTGTATGCTCCTTGACATCCAGGAGGCTCTAGATTTGGGAGTCCCACCCTTTTTCTTTGTGGGAACATATTTGCTCTGAACCCTCACTATCTCCTCCTTGAATGCCTCCCACTGCTCTGACACTGATTTACTTTCAAGTAACTGTTTCTAGTCCACTTTTGCTAAATCACATCTCAGCTTAGTAAAATTGGCCTTTCCCCAATTGAGAACTTTTACTCCTGTTCTATCTTTGTCCTTTTCCATAACTACGCTAAATCTATAACTGAATTCTGATCACTACCACCAAAATGCTCTCCCACTGATACCCCTTCTACCTGCCCAGCTTCATTCTCTAAAACTAAGTCCAGAACTGTTCCCTCTCTTGTTGGGCTTGCTACATACTGGCTAAAAAGGTTCTCCTGAATGCATTTTAAGAATTCTGCCCGCCATACCTTTCACACTGATTGTATCCCAGGGTAGGGATATTAGGGTAGTTGAAATCCCATACTATTACTGCCCTATAAATTTTTGCACTTCTCAGAAATTTGCCTACATAATTGCTTTTCTATCTCCCTCTGACTGTTTGAGGGTCTATAGTACACTCCCAACAGCATGATTGCCCCTTTTTTGTTTTTCAGTTCAACCCAAAGGGCCTCATTTGATGATCCTTCTAGCATACCATCCCTCCTCACAGCTTTAATTGTTTCTTTAACCAATATTGTGATCCCCCATCCTTTTTTATCCCCCTCTATCTTGTCTGAAAACCCTGTAACCAGCTGCCATTCTTTAAGCCATGTTTCAGTAATAGCTATGATATCATACTTCTACGTGTCTATCTGTGCCCTCGGCTCATCTGCCTTATTCACTAGACTCCATGCATTGAAGTATATAGCATTAAGCATTGCCAAACTCTTTTGTTGTCAATTATCTGACCTTTGTTTCCTCTGCCTTCCAAACTCACTTACTAATTTTCTGCCTTTTCATTTCCAGCTCTGCTTCGCTCCCTCTCAATCTACCCTCAGGTTTCCATCCCCCTGCCAAGCTAGTTTAAATTCTCCCCAATGGAACTAACAAACCTCACCGCGAGGATATTAGTGCCGGTCCTGTTGAGGTGCAATCCGTCTGGCTTGTACAGGTTGCACCTCCGCCAGAACTGCTCCTAATGCCTCAGGAATCTAAAGCCCTCCCTCCTGCACCATCTTTCCAGCCACACATTCATCTGCACTGTCCTCCTATTTCTGTACTCACTAGCGCATGGCACCCGGAGTAATCTGGAGATTACTACCTTTGAGGTCCTGCTTATTAATCTCTTTCCTAGCTCCCTAAAATCTGCCTGTGGGACTTTATCCCTCTTTCCACCTATGTCATTGGTATCGATATGGACCACAACCTCTGGCTGTTCATCCTTCCCCCTCAGAGAATGTCCTGCAGCCGCTCAGTGACATCCTTGACCCTGGCACCAGGAAGGCAACATACGATCCTAGAAACACGTCTGCAGCCGCAGAAATGCCTGTCTGTTCCCCTAACTATTGAATCCCCTATCACTATTACTTTCCTGACCTTCCTCCTTCCCCCCTGTAAAGCTGAGCAACCCATGATGCCGTGGGCTTGGCTCTGGCTGTACTTCCCAGAGGAACCATCATCCTCACTGGTATTCAGTACCGGTTAGAGAGTGAGATGCACTCAAGCTTTCAAGGACCTATATTCTTCTCAGGCACTTTATTGGTTGTGCTTTATTGTGAATAATTTGGAGGTGTCCTGTGTACCACAGCTCCTCTCCAAACTTGTGACTGTATCCTCAGATGCAGTTGGGTCAGAGAGAAGATCTGTACCCAGCCACAGAAGACTTGGCAAGTGGAAGGAAATGCTTAGCCAGTCCTTGGAGAAGGATAAAGCGGGACTGATATTGCCTGGGTCCAGACAAACCTCTTACAAAGAGTATAATGACAAGATATTCACAGCGCTGAAAATGACAATGCATTAATACCGTTCAGGGTGCGGTGATGTTATGACAGCAACAACTGCATTTATATAGCGCATTTAGTATGGAAAAATGTGCCAAAGCGTTTCACAGTGGAACCAAGCGAGCTGGACAATGGAAGAGAGGCATTGGAGGAGGTTGGTGTGGTTGACTGTGTTAAAGGCTACAGAGAGGTCAAGGTAGAGGACATTGCACCATGTCAGAGAATGTCATTTGTGACTTTGATTCGGGCTGTCCCAGTGCTGTGGCAGGGGTGGATACCTGATTGGAAGGGTTTAAATTGAGTTGCAGGAAAGATTTGGGAGGCAGCAACTTGTTCAAGGACTTTGGAGAGGAAAGAATAATTGGAGATGGGGGAGGGGGGTTAGTTTGCAAGGACAGAGGAATAGAAAGTGGTTTTTTTGAGGCGATGGGGGGTGTTGATTGTTTTAAAGGGAGGGGGACAGTACCTGAGGAGAGGGATTACAGTGTCAACTAGCTAGAAAGGGAAGCTGGGTAATCAGAAGTTTAAAAAGAAGAAAAGATTTGTATTTGTATAGCGCCTTTCACAACCTCATGTCGGCCCAAAGTGCTTTTACAGCCAATGAAGTAGTTTTGAAGTGTAGTCACTGTTGTAACTTAGGAAACGTGGCAGCCACAGCACTGGGACAGCCCGAATCAAAGTCACAAATGACATTCTCTGACATGGTGCAATGTCCTCTACCTTGACCTCTCTGTAGCCTTTAACACAGTCAACCACACCAACCTCCTCCAATGCCTCTCTTCCATTGTCCAGCTCGCTTGGTTCCACTGTGAAACGCTTTGGCACGTTTTTCCATACTAAATGCGCTATATAAATGCAGTTGTTGCTGTCATAACATCACCGCACCCTGAACGGTATTAATGCATTGTCATTTTCAGCGCTGTGAATATCTTGTCATTATGCTCTTTGTAAGAGGTTTGTCTGGACCCAGGCAATATCAGTCCCGCTTTATCCTTCTCCAAGGACTGGCTAAGCATTTCCTTCCACTTGCCAAGTCTTCTGTGGCTGGGTACAGATCTTCTCTCTGACCCAACTGCATCTGAGGATACAGTCACACAGCAAGGACCCACAAAGAGCAATGTGATAATGACCAGATAGTGATGGTTGAGGGATAAATAGGGAGAACTCCCATGCTCTTTTCTGAAATAGTGCCATGGGATCTTCCATGCACATCTGAGAGGGCAGACTGGACATAGTTTAATGTTTCACCTGAAAGATGGCACCTCCGACAGCACTGAACTCCCTCAGTACTGCACTGGAGTGTCGGCCTAGTTTTTGTGCTCAAATCTCTGGAATGGGACTTGAACCCACAACCGTCTGACTCAGAGGCCACTTCTGAGCCACAGCTGACACCTGTTAAATGAGGTGAAGGGAGCAGGATGTGGGTCTTATGGACGATATGAAACGAATGGGGTGTGAGGGGAAATGGAAGAAAAACTAGAGAGAGATGCGGATTCAGCAATAGGGCAGGCAAAAGCCTGTGGGAAGGTTTGGCTTGTTGGGCAAAGTGAAGGGAAGAATACGGCAGAGGCAGTGAACACATGATCTCAGTCTTAGTGACCGAGAAGTCAATGAGCTCTTCACATTTGTTGTTAGAGGTGAGGGTGGAACGGGCAGGGGAGATCCATTTAAGGAGACAATTGGTAGTGGAGAAAAGATGATCCTGGAGTAGTGGGTTGTTTTGGCAGAGGAGAGTAATGCTCAATAGTGCTTGATGTGGTCCAGCCTGATCTGGTAATGGATAGCTAAACCAGTTGTGCTCCAGACATGCACAAGAACTCTAGAGCTATAATACAGCCAACCTTTCGCTGAGATTCCAGTGGAAGGATGGTGGGAACAGTTTCAATAGTAACTTTCAAAAGGGAATTGGATATACACTTGAGGAAAAATTTGTAGGGCTATAGGGAAAGAGCAGGGGAATGGGACTAATTGGATACCTTTTTCAAAGAGCCAGCATAGGCACGATGGACCGAATGGCCTCCTTCTGTGCTGTTATGAATCTTATGATTCACCATCCTGATCAGGTAAGGCATAATTCTCAAAGCGTGGGGTTGAGAGAGAGAAGTAAAATACGTCTGTAAATTGCTGTTATTGAGTGGTTAACATTGGCTGGTATGCTGTTCTTAGCTTGGCATTTTTGGTCCCCACATTTCCTAATCTGTCTTTTCTCAACCAGTGATGTTTCCTACTTCATTCTAATGATATGCTGCTGCCTTGCACAATACAAATGAGAACCAGTAGGTGCTCTGTGGATTGTTCCTTTATTGTGGACTTAAAAACATTATTTACATTTAATTATGTTAGAAGAAATATGAAGAAGCACCATATATTAGTGTTTGTGATACAACACATACAAATTTGTTTCATTTCAGAACTGCACGTGAAAATTATCTACTTTTCAATGCACAAAACATTGACAGGCATTAACAGTCATTTTAGTGTCATAAATAAGGAGCCATAATTAATTGCTGCAGAATGCTGTTGTATTCTGCAGCAATTGTGTTTATATGTGTTGTATAATGCTCTCTTACTCCATAGTTGATTCAAGCACAGAACATCTTGAATGATTTTTATTTATATCTGGAAGTGTGCAAGAAACTATAAAAGTTTTTGGTTGGGTCTTGCCTGAAAAAGTTGAAAACCACCGAGATCAGGCAGACAGACAACATCTGAAGACTACCGACTAGTTAACAATGTCGTCAAGGGTGGATAAATTCTGTCGGCTGCCTCTAAGCCAATTCCGGTCTCTTTTACCAACCCTCTGCTGAGTTCATGATTTTATAACCAGTTTGGCAACAAAGCCTCTGACAGAATTTTAGTGTTGATAACCACCTTTGTAGTCTTTGGTGCCAGGTAATTCAAAAGGCCATTAAAACTAAGCTGTTATCACAGTATTCATTCAAAAAGCCTTGTATCTCAGATTATCTTGGTGGATTCTGCCTTGGTAGAAACCTTACATAGTTAGATCCAATTTGGTCTTATATCAGTTTGTGGGGTTAATTCAAAGAATAAGCAAGCTGCTAGCAATATCAATAATGCGTGTAGCATTCACAATGTAACAATTTTCTACCCTCCTCCATTCTGGACTTTGTACTTCGTACTTCACACAATACATGTGTCCTAAAACCACTTCACGTCCCATTCTATTTTGACATACAGTGTTTTGTAATTTAATTGTTGGGCCTCTCTCCATAGAAAGCAGCATTTGCCATGATCACATAGATTATATTCCATGATAGAAATGTGTTCTGAAAAGTAAATATTAATGCTGGCTGACAGCATACTACAAACAAAAAAAAACTAACATTGAAATCTAGAGATTGTTTGGGTCAAACCACTGGCATAAATTCCAATCTTGAGGCCAGGATCTGTGTGGTAAATTTCTTTCCACCTTTCAAAGTGCTTATTGGATATTTATAACAGTAGCTTATGGTCTCAATATTTGATACTGTTATAATATTGGAAGACTGAATAGAGTTTTAGTGTAACAAAAATGAGTCCCATAGTTTTGATATCAGCTGTAATCCTCTTCTTTCTCTTTTTTTTATATAAAGGGAAAAAATGTCTTGTACAGAATCAGCTTGAATTATTGTGATATCCAGATATCAATCCTTCTGATTAGTTGGCATTGTTACTAAGATGTATTTGTTGTTTCCATTGTATTTTGTGAAACTGATTATCTTGTTGCTAGATGATTCTCCAAAAATATGGTTCCTGGAAATAATTGTTACTTAACTATAACAAATAGAGGTTGTCTAATTTGAAAAGATGTTCTAATTCACACTTTTTTTACATTTCTCTTCTTTAGTTCCTTGGTGATAACAGCAGTATTTGACCGGAACGTTAACTGTCGTAGGGCAGCCTCGGTAAGTATTTAGCACGAGTCACGTTACAATGGGACACATGAATGATGCAACCTGCTGTTTATAAGAGGGTGATAATGATCTATATCACCTCATTATGTTTTATTTTATTTTATATTAATAATGCAATATAACCTAATGTTGGACTAGAATATGGGACATGATTGGCTATATTGTAGTAATATGACATTGAATAGTTTTCACTGACTTTATGGATAAGTTTGAATGACATCACAAAATCGAGGGCATCTCCCCCACCGAGAGCATATACTGCATCAAATCAAGAAACATAAGAAATAGGAGCAGGAGTAGGCTATACAGCCCCTCAAGCCTGCTCTGCCATTCATTAAAATCATGGCTGATCTTCGACCTCAATTCCACTTTCCTGCTCGATCCCTATATCCCTTGATTCCCCTAGAGTCCAAAAATCTATCGATCTCAGTCTTCAATATACTCAATAAGCATCCACAGCCCTCTGGGATAGAGAATTCCAAATATTCACGACCCTCTGAGTGAAGAAATTCCTCCTCATCTTGGTCCTAAATGTCCGACCCCTTATCCTGAGACTATGGGCTCTATTTTCGCACCCGCGATCGGGTGCGTTCGTGGCGGGGGGGGGGGCTACGAAAATCCGGGATTCCTGGGGCGGGTCCGGAGCCTGGCTCCAACCCGACCCATTTCCGGGTTCCCCAGTGAAGCGCTCACATGCGGGCGCAGCCCCCGCATGTGGGACTCCCGCCGGCAATTAAAGCCGGCGGGGTGCCACTTAAAGTACTTGAACAGGTACTTCAGGTTGTTTACAGACCTGATTGACCTGATATTTTAGGAGGGATCGGATTTTGCAATTAACTGAGACTGTTTCCCGTACTGGGGGAAACAATCCCAGTTGAAATGGACGTGTTGCAGCCACCAACCTGTGGCAGCTGCAAAGGTCCATTTGACAACTGGCGGGGAGGGGGGGGACACCCTCACTCATTGCAGGAGGCCACTCTGTCACTTTGGACAAAGTTTGGCCTCCACCACCCTCCTCCTAGCAATCAAATGCATAAACTTGCACACTTACTCCGGTGTCCAGACACATTTACCTACCTTGCAGACCCCCTCAAATGTACATCTTCCGGATGGGGGCCGCCGTAGCTGCAGTCATGACCTCCTCGGAGGGCGAACAACATCACCAGCCTCGCCGGCCATGCCGTCCACTTCTGACACATGGAGCTCCACAACACAGTGCTGTGACACATTCACCTGCACAGCAGGAGGGAGGGCAACCGCAGAGAGAGATGCTTCGCAGAGGGCACTACCTTTGCCACAGGGTCTACAGATCGAGGCTTAGCTTCCGTGGACATGTAGTCGTGGACATCTGCAGCCTCCTTCCTGCCGGGTTGCTCTTGGCTGGCCTGAGCACTATCTTCTTACCTGTCGCTGTCAAAGTCACCACTGCCCTCAACAAATTCTCCTCCGCATCCTTCCAGGGTGCCACCGGGGACATTGCCGACGTCGCTCAGTCGTCTGCACAAAAGAGCCCTGCAAATACACCTACACCCACTCTGCAGTGACACAATGGGTGGCATCAGTTGTGGGTCTTCATTGTGATCCTCAGGAAAGGGCATTATTATACAAACCAGACAAGATTCGCAAAGACGTGGCAGTAGTGGTGCCAATATAATATGTAATGTGAGTTGAGCAGAAATTAAGTATAAGTAAAAACCATGACAAACCCTCAAACGCCCTTGTGCATCCCCTTCATGCTCACGACACGTTTGCCTTACGCTTCCTACTGCACATCTGTGATGCATGCCCTGTGGCTGCAGCACAGGTAGTGGCAGGTTGAGTGAGGCTGACCGTGAAAGAGATGCATGAGAGGGTGAGTATGAGATAGAGCCATGAGATTGTATGAGGATTGGGTTGAGTGGTAGTGGTGGGGTGAGTAAGTGCAGGTAAGATGAGGATGAGCTTTGAGTGGGTGTGAGGAGTGATGTGACAGAGTAGTGTTGGCAGTGCAGAAGGAGATGTGGGGTGGGGGCGGTGATCTGGCAGACGGAGTGTAGGGGAATGAGTAAGTGTACTCACTTCGGCTGACCTACTTAGGTGATTGAAGCGCCTCCTGCACTGTATGCAGGTGCGCGATATGTTGGTGGTGCTGATGACCTCCTCTGCCACCTCAAGCCAGGCCGCTTCCTCCCGCCCGCCGGGGGGGAAGATCTCTGTCCTCCCCCTCCTCCTCACCCTATCCAATGATACCTGGAGTGAGGCATCATTAAACCTGGGAGCAGCCTTCCCCTGGGCTGCTCCATGCTGTAATTTTTCCTATTTTCTGCAGCATCAGTCAGTGGAGGACTGCCCCTTTAAATAGGGCTCTTCCAGCTGACAGATCTTGCTGCGCATGCGCAGTCCGCCCGCGGCACAGCTTACCAGCAGGAAACCCGGAAGCACAGGTAAGTGGCTCCAATTATCCTGTAATTGCGTGCGGAGCACCCCGATTTCACCGGGCGCGTTACCCACGTGCCCAGTCGACCCTCCTGCTGAGAACCCGCTGCCCTGCTAATATCGAGCCTTATGTCCCCTAGTTCTAGACTCTAGCCAGGGGAAACATCCTCTCAGCATCTACCCTGTCAAGCCCTCTTCGAGTCTTATATGTTCCAATGAGATCACCTCTCGTTCTTCTAAACTCCAGAGAATATAGGCCCATTCCACTCAATCTTTCCTCATAGGACAACCCTCTCGTCGCAGGTATTGATCTAGTAAATGACAGGCCAGTCAGTTTTTGAATTAGGTCATTTAGAAGAACCTAGATGCTTTGAAATCATTGTAAAGCTAAGTGATATTAGAGTGTGCAAGGCGAACAAAACAACTGTTGATGGTCGATTTCTAAATAGATCTAATGGGATGTTCATTAGAAGTTCTAAACAGATCTCCGTGCTCAGCCCACGTGCTTCGAACTGGCTTACTATCTTCACCTACATAGTGTAAACTAAGCAGTTCTACAAGAACCATATTTCACTTATTTCAAATGGATTTGTTAACACAGTACCCAGAGAATACTGTCAATTAATATTTTTTGGCAGTCTATAGCTGCTTAATGAAGGCAGGAGTAGAGAATGCAGTGTTAAATAGGAAACACAAAGTTTGCTTGAGCCTTTTCAGATTTTATTCATGTACCTTAACAAATGTTTAATTAATCTTGCTTGTCTAATTCAATAAAATTCCTACTGAATGTGGGTTTCATTTTGTACTTTTTTTTTCTTCTGATACAATAGCCCAGGTCAAGTTTATCCTGTTAATCCACTGGTGCCTGTTGTAGTTTCAGCTCCACCTTGATGAAACTCATTTCCTAATCCATGATTGATTCTTCTGAGTGCCCCGGTTGCTATAGGTAATGCTTGGAAAAGCATGAATCATAGCCTAGTTTAGCACCTGTTCCAGTTTTAAATGATTACTTAAAAACCCATATGAGTATGTGTGTGTCTGTCTGTACATAAATGTAATTATGCACCACGCTGTAGGTCTCGCAATTTACTGACATCATTTACTGAATGGTCTGGATCATACAGTTTCAAAGCTCCCATCCCTTTGGGGATTCCTGTATATTAGAGCTTTGACTCTAAATACAAGAAAATATGAGGGTAGGGGGTGATTTTTGCTTGATCTGTTTCTTCATCCACCTTCTGCTCAGTTTACCTTCCTACTGATTATATAGTAAGAATAGGCAGATTCTACATGGGAGGCGAGGCTGGGCCAGTTTCACCTCCCAACGGCATTCCGTAACTCCTCCTATGAGCACGATCCTGTAGATGATTATGAAGGTAGTAAAGGGGCAGACAGATTGAGTGAACACAAGGAACAGTGAATGCAAACATTGATGGAGCGGGGGAAGTGAGAGAACCAAAGAAAGAAATGATACAAGAGGAAGAAAGGTGATGCAGTAAACAAAAGGGGAAAAAAGATAATAAATTTTACTGGCCAACTCAGATAAACATGAATGCTGTGTCCACATGAGCGAGAATACATAAAGAAAAGCATGAAAAAAATTTTATTGCTTCTATTTTTTTTCTTAGTGCTTTGATAAACACATATCCAGTCGTAAATGGTGGTGGACAATTAAACAGCTAACGGGAGGAGGAGGCTCTGTAAACATCGCCCTCCTCAATGATGGCAGAGACCAGCACGTGAGTGCAAAAGACCAGGCTGAAGCGTTTGCAACCATCTTCAGCCAGAAGTGCCGTGTGGATGATCCATCTCGGCCTCCTCCCAATATCCCCACCATCACTGAAGCCAGTCTTTAGCCAATTCGATTCACTCCACGTGTTATCAAGAAACGGCTGAGTGCACTGGATACAGCAAAGGCTATGGGCCCCGACAGCATCCCGGCTTGAAGACTTGTGCTCCAGAACTAGCCATGCCTCTAGCCAAACTGTTCCAGTACAGCTACAACACTGGCATCTACCCAACAATGTGGAAAAATGCCCAGGTATGTTCTGTCCACAAAAAGCAGGACAAATCCAATCCGGCCAATTACCGCCCCATCAGCCTCCTCTCAATCATCAGCAAAGTGATGGAAAGTGTCGTCGACAGTGCTATCAAACGGCACTTACTCACCAATAACCTGCTCACCGATGCTCAGTTTGGGTTCCGCCAGGACCATTCGGCTCCAGACCTCATTATAGCCTTGGTCCAAACATGGACAAAAGAGCTGAATTCCAGAGGTGAGGTGAGAGTGACTGCCCTTGACATCAAGGCAGCATTTGACCGAGTGTGGCACCAAGGAGCCCTAGTAAAATTGAAGTCAATGGGAATCAGGGGGAAAACTCTCCAGTGGCTGGAATCATACCTAGCACAAAGAAAGATGGTTGTGGTTGTTGGAGGCCAATCACCTCAGCCCCAGGACAATGCTGCAGGAGTTCCTCAGGGCAGTGTCCTAGGCCCAACCATCTTCAGCTACTTCATCAATGACCTTCCCTCCATCGCAAGGTCAGAAATGGGGATGTTCGCTGATGATTGCACAGTGTTCAGTTCCATTCATAACCCCTCAGATAATGAAGCAGTCCGAGCCCGCATGCAGCAAGACCTGAACAACATCCAGGCTTGGGCTGATAAGTGGCAAGTAACATTCGTGCCAGACAAGTGCCAGGCAATGACCATCTCCAAAAAGAGATAGTCTAACCATCTCCCCCTGACATTCAACAGCATTACCATCGCCGAATCCCCCACCATCAACATCCTGGGGGCCACCATTAACCAGAAACTTAACTGGACCAGCCACATAAATACTGTGGCTACAAGAGCAGGTCAGAGGCTGGGTGTTCTGCGGCAAGTGTCTCACCTCCTGACTCCCCAAAGCCTTTCCACCATCTACAAGGCACAAGTCAGGAGTGATGGAATACTCTCCACTTGCCTGGATGAGTGCAGCTCCAACACTCAAGGAGCTCGACACCATCCAGGACAAAGCAGCCCGCTTGATTGGCACCCCATCTACCATCCTAAACATTCACTCCCTTCACCACCGGCGCACAATGGCTGCAATGTGTACCATCCACAGGATGCACTGCAGCCACTCACCAAGGCTTCTTCAACAGCACCTCCCAAACCCGCGATCTCTACCACCTAGAAGGACAAGAGCAGCAGGCACATGGGAACAACACCACCTGCACATTCCCCTCCAAGTCACACACCATCCCGACTTGGGAATATATCGCCGTTCCTTAATCGTCGTTGGGTCAAAATCCTGGAACTCCCTTCTTAACAGCACTGTGGAAGAGCCTTCACCACACGGACTGGAGCGGTTCAAGAAGGCGGCTCACCACCACCTTCTCAAGGGCAATTAGGGATGGGCAATAAATGCTGGCCTCGCCAGCGTCGCCCACATCCCATGAACGAATAAAAAAATATATAGATACAGGACAATATGCAGAGAATAATACCAAACAGAAACACAGAGGCAAAAGCTTTCTCTATGGGAGAAAACTAATCATAATATGGGAATACAGTTGCTCATGATCCTGAATTCTGACTTGATTGGTTTACTCCAATTTGTCCAAGACAAATTTTGAGCAAAGGTGTCTTTGTGAGTTTGATTGTTTTGCTTGCCAACTCACTGTGAACCTGTTTACCTTTTTAATTACATGTGTCATCTATATACTGTAGGCCAACAAGAAAGGGGATAGTTAATATGATTGTACAGTGATGTTTACTAATAGCATAGTTTCCCATTTATTCAACCAAAGCAAAATTTAAATATCTTAAGATTAGTACTGCCACACGGTTTCCACATGGGAACACAAAGTGCAAGTGACAGAACAGCCCAGCACCCAGTCCCCTGTTTGATGGTTATGGAATTTGCGGAGATGCTGCATTAGGCGCTTGCAAGTAGGTCTGCTCTCTGTGCTGCAGCGTGCTATCATCCACTGAAATCAGCATTGGAGCATGCTCAGATGGAAGTGCACCCAAGTTTCAGTTCACAACTCACTATTATTGTCACTGCATTTGCCAGCCTATGCTGAATGGTAACTGCAGCTGTCCTTGCACCAGATATCACCGAACAGCATTTGCCTCTCTTTTGACCCAGGCCTTGAGAAGACTGTTGCCCATGGTCATTGACAAGCAGATGTGCCAGGGCCTGAAGAAATGGTTGGTTGCAACTTGGAGGGTGCAGCCAATCAAGCAACAATTAATTCCTGGTGTGTTTTCTTTTATGCAGTGCCCACTGAAAACATGACATATTGTGATTAGGGTGCTTCTGAGGAAGTATCCAACGTTTTGGTTAGTTTAGGTATTCGCATTGGGGCTGCTGTCACAGCTTCCTTTGGGAATAGGAGCCTCCACCAACATTAAGAATTTGTCAGAGAGGTATTTTCACCTCCATCTGCAGATGCAGATACCGATGGATGGGCATAGAGAACCTCTTGCAGTCTGACCTACCTGGCATCCCTCCATAGGTTCTCCTCCTCTTCCAGACAAGTCAGATCAGGTAGTACAGGTGAAGAAAGTCTAGGCTGTAATGTCTAACTTTTCTGAAGTTTATTGCAGCTCTATTTGTGGTCACATGATTTGCTTATTGCATTCTCCCCATGTCTATAGGTTGGACTAGTTCACTAACAAGATTGTTCAATTTAAAAGATTTACTGTTGCCTAGATTGCTTATCATAAAACTGTTTGAAAAGTACGGAGGTATAGATCTCCAGTATTAAACTAGTGTTTATTATGATTTAATTGATACTTTGTTATATACATTGCTTTTCTGATACTTTTTACCTCAGGCTGCTTTCCAGGAGAACGTTGGAAGACAGGTACTGTTATTTCATAAAAAGTTTCAAATATTGTAAACAATTGATAAATAAATGTGTTTGAAATATTTCCAGGTATACAGGCACATTTTTATTTGGAGCTTGGAGCTATTTGTACCAAAGGGTTTGTCAAATCACAAACTTGGAAACCATGAACCCAAAATTCGTCGGGGCCTCCGCTGGAAAATTGCGGAGACCCAGTTGCAGCAGATCTCTGCGGTTTCCGGGCGTTTCTGACTTGCCTTGTAAGGGGTGGAACATCTGCTCTGCTTTTACAAGGCAAATGTTGGGGGTAGAGCCACGGCCTGGACTCCTTATGCCGGAAGTTCCCGCTCCATTGGCTCAATCGGGACCCAACGTATCTGTGGCGACCAGTACATCGAGTGAGTTTAGGGGTACGGGTCTCCTTATTGGCGAATGTTGGCCCCACTTGTGGGGTCCAGGCTGGGGATGCAGCCTCAGCCCTTGATGAAGTGCACAATTTTTTTTTTAAAAAAAGATTGACTCCAATGGAGGTTGGGTGCCAGAGTTTCCAGCTGTGTGGGCAGATGGGAAACAAGATATACCCGTAGTGGCATTTGCACTCGCCTGCAGCATGCAAATTAGGTGCCCTCCCAATGATCCCATAAACTCCCAACAAATCACCGGAGGGCACTGGTGGCTACGAACCTGGCATAACCACTGTAATTCCATCCCTAAGAATTTTGGAGCTCATAAAGAGAAAAGTAGAGGGAAAGAATGGGAAGCTGGCCTGGACATACTTGGCAAATAGGTCAGAAGTAGGTAAGTCTGGAGGTGGTGCAAGGTGGCAGTTAACATGAGCTTGGACCACTGAATGTAATGAAGGAAAATAGACTCTTTCCCTATACAGCATCATGTTGTGAGGTAACATAACTCAGTGCATGCAAAGAGTTAAATAAAAATACACATTGTTACCTCATCTTTGTATAATTAAAAAATGCTGCCTGTATAGGAGCTATGTTTATTTTAAGCTTTTCTTGCTACTAGCTGAAACTTGTAAACTGTTGTTTTAGTGTTCTTTAGGGCAGTTGTGGTATTTTGGTACCCAGGCAAAATAAACTGCCTTTCGTGTGGTATCTTTATACTGTTTTGTATTTAAACAGCTGCTATATTGGTGCACCTTTCTTAATTGGTGAGAGAGATAGCCAAACCTTTGATCTAGCAGTGTATGTTTTAAATTCTGACAGTTAATAAATTTCCTTGTTTGTCGCCCAATGTAAAATTGCAAATCCTACAGTTAAATCTTGAATTCATTACCAGATTTATGCTGTGTTTCATTTCATATTCCATTTTCGAAGAAATATCTTTAGGGACAGTGTGCAAATGATGCTGGAGAGTTTCACCAGCAGACCCTTAAAACCTTCACTCAGGTGGCTCGTCATGTACCACAGTTTGGCGTCTATTATTTTGAGGAAAGCTGAGTTCCTTTTGTGGCAAAAAAAAAGGCTTCCCACCTAAAGTTTAAAAAGAAAAATAAAAGCTCAAAAAGACAGTGGCCTCAGCTACTGCTTCTCCACATTTCAGCAGTGACTCAAGATTATGACCATCCCCCTTACTTTACAGACTGACCAGCAGAGCTGGCATTCTGCAGATATGTCAGATCTTGTCATTGAATAACTAAGTGAACCAGCCTGTAAGGTAGGAAAACTCAGGGTTCTACGTTGTTCCCAAGGGGAATAGGAGGCTTTTGACCCATTGTGTAGGAGAAGGGCATCATTAATGCAGATAATTCAAATGTTGTATCTGAGAAGCTGACTAGTGGCCAGAAATCTTAAGGATATATAATTCTACACTTGGACAAGATAATCTCGAAGTAAAACAATTGAATGGCCTTGAATGTGAATCTCGCTTTGAGAAACATATCAAATTTGTGGTCTCCAAGTTACGTAGCTTGCTCTTATTTCAACTCACGAAATTGGCGAGCTTCAGTCTTTGTTTATAGATCCATCTTATATGATTTACATTCAGATGTAGCAGCTGTGAAGTGAAATCCGCAATTGAAGTCCAAAATTGTACCTGAGTTTCATTTGTCTCACAGAATTTTAATGCTAACATTTTAGCCATCACTCTCCACTTCTTCCTTTGAATGGAAGTACAATTTTGCTTTTGTTTATGGATAGAACCAAGGACTGGATTGTGCTTTTTTTGGTAACAGAACTTTAGGAAAGCCCATCGTTAATGGATATTTACCAAAATAAGTAATGTCTGACGTATCTTATGTATTTCCTCAGCTGATCAAGGCCAACCAGAAAGAAGTTGAAGCTAATTCCACTAAGCCAAAATCATGTGCTAATATCCATTGGGTCTGTTGACTCTGCCTAGAAGAAAGCTTAAATAAGTAATTTGCATGCTTTCACAAAGCACTGATGTGTTGACCTACATCTCAAGATGACTTCTATATAACTTTAACAAAATTCATTTACATGTTGAACAAATGAGAAATGATGTTACATTACCTGTGTCAGGTAGCATTCCTCATTCACAGTGTAGTTAAATCTCCACAGCAAAATTCCTTCACAACTTATTCCTTAGTACTTTTTTAGTTTGGCAATGTTTGGAGCTTCCTGTTTTTGTTTGCTTTGCCTTCCTCATGAAATTTCCACTGCTGTCTAATTTCAAAAGGCTTGGGGTTTGTTTGAATGATATTTTCATTTATATATAGAGGTTGAACTTGATCAGTGGCCACATAAGCAGCACAGACTAATCATATTTGAGTTTTAATGGTCACATGATTTTCATGAACCAATCAATTTTTTAATATTCCTTCACCTACAACAGCGTTTTTATCTCTCACCACCTCGTAGCCTCTTTCCCTTTCTTCTCTGAATATGTTTTCTCACTAAGTATTTGAAAATGTCAGGTCTCCTAGAGAGGGGAAAAAACACTATTTTAAATAGCTTATTCAAAGTTAGACTTAGTTGAAACAGTTATTGTGTGTAGGGTAGTATTTTACATTGTGATTATTCACTATACTTATCTTATCCTTTAAAAGGGGCTGTGCCATGCATTTCCTTATTACCATAAATTACAGTATGGAAACAAGGAGATCAGTTTGCAGTAAAAGTGAAAGTAAACTAAAACAAACTTCAAAAAAAGTACTGTATATTTCTTTTTTAAAAAAAAATTAATTATATAAAAAGTGTTAATAGTTAACCTGCATTTTTATTGTACTTCTGATAGTTTCTTTAATGAAGCAGGGTAATTATTTTTGTTTACATCTTTTGCAGGGTACATTTCCACATGGAATTGACATACTCACTGCAGCTGATTATTTTGCTGTTGGAAATCGGACCAAATGTTTTTTGAACATTAGGTAACGCTTCAAGGCTTGTGAACTTCCCCACTATCTGCTGTCATTAAAATATAAAACCTTGACACCAGTACATATTTATCACAGAGGAGCTCATTTATTTAGGATTTAGAATTCCTCTTTTTGCTGAATGTAGTAATTCATGCTGGGCTTTGGTTCCATGTCTGCTGATAGCCCCCCAGTACCTCGCCTAAGTCGCCCTTCTTCATGTGTGAGTTAGACGATAAGGATCGGCAGATTATTTGTGTGGGAGGCATCGCAGTCCAGTTGGCCTTGTCCATGCACACACGCCATCAAGCAGGAATCACTGGATTGTGATCAAATCCAGGTACTCCAAGCGATTTTATTTCTCCTCTGTAACCCGGGAACTGCTTTGCCGTGTTGTACAGTTTTGTACCAGTGGTAGTGCCTCACTGCTGTTCTTGCTGAGACCAATTAACTCAGCAGATGCATTGACCCATTGAAAATTGCTGCTTGTGTTTTTATAATTATTTTTATGCCTGTTGTTAAATTTCTATGTTCATCAATGCTGAGGAACAGAATACTTTCTCCTTCAAGTGCCCATTATTCGCATCAGGTCCTGTCTGTTAAATTATAACATGACCAGGTGCAGAGGAAAGCATTAAGTGAGGACAGGATTGAGTTTGACTCTGTTGCCTATTGTGTTCGCATTCAACATGAAGAATGGTCAGCTGATTGAGGTACAGGAAGGCTGCTAATATTTGTGGAATGGCACCACAAAGAGTCAATACCTTTTAGAGGAAAGAAAAAAAATAGGGGGATGGAATCATAAAAAACAAAAGAAAAACACTTTGTTGCACTCCATCTGACCAAAATATGTTGATTTAACTCTTACCTGTGGACAGAATAGCTTCAAAAATGGTAGAATGCAGCACCATTTCCTTTAAACCTGATTTTCAGCAAGATGACTTCCAACCCTCATTAAACCATAATACCAGGCATAGTGTTGGGAAATATGCAAGGAAATTGAAGTATATATTTTGTTTGAATTGCAACACAAAACAAAAGGCTGCCTCTGTAAACCTTTTGAAATGGCCAAAAAATCTGGTGTTGACATTCTAAAGTTGAATTTTTTCACACAGGGGCCACGCCCACGATTATTACATGTTATTTAACGCAGGAGTGTCTTCTTAAGCATACTGTAGAAATTGACCTACACTTCAGTAAATGAAGGAGAAAAAAATCCAAAATCTATCCTCTTATGATTCATTGTTAATACATTGAACTGAAATGCCAGAGATCTGATGAAAGATTCAGGGTTTTTTTCCCTGTTGTTTTATGTGGTTTTAACAGTATGGTCATATTATTTGAGAAGTAGATGTTCATTGAAAATGCTTATTGGAATGGAAGTATTAGAGACAGTTACCGTGCAACCCATTCAGTAATGACAGGGTATGGCAGGGTGTTAATATGCCAGACACATCCAGAATACATGTTTATATATGGAACTAGCCAAAGATACCATTGTTTGTGCTACAATTAATGAATACTACAATGCACTTTGAGGTCAGCCATGTCTGCTATCAACCACATATACCTGCCTGACTGCTTCCACATCATAGCTAATCAGAAAATTGCTTTGGATAAGCTCCTTTTATATAAGAGCTGTATACGTACACAGTAATTGTTTTGCCAAGTTAGTTTTTTAAAATCTTAAATATTTGAAAACATTAATTAGCAAGTTCCAGTATTTTGACTTATCCAAATCAATGGTGTCTGTGGTGTCATCATTGTACCATTTCTGCACACTAGGAGTGCAGAATATGGCAGTAGATTCACCAATCTGGACAGTGTATACCCTCACATTTGGCTTCTCAGAGCAAACTACAGGGATCCAATTTTCAACAGGTAGGCTTATTTGGAAACCAATCTGTTTGTTAATCACTTTTCAGAATAGGGGCTAAAACAGACCACCTTCAGGATTCATGATTTTCCCTCATTCTCCACGCTCCATAAATTTCAGCTCTACTGCTTATGTTATCCCACTGCAAGTCCCACTCATCCATCATTCCCAACCTCACTGACCTACATTAGTTTCCAGTTCCCTAGTGACTCAAATTTAAAATTCGTACCCTTATGTTAAAACCCCTTCATAGTCTTGGCTTCCTATGTCTAATCTCTTCATGCTCTGAACCTTCTTCCTTTGCCAATTGGTATCAACCCTCCCTTTCGCCCACCATGGATGTCTGTGTTTTTACCTGTCCATGTTCCACTCTCTGGTATTCCCTTCCTGAATTCCTTTCCCTCCACCTCCCTCTCCTCCTTTAAGACCGTTCTTTAAAAATCACATTTTTAACCAAGCGTCTGATCACGCCTCAATCTCTCCTTTGGCTCAGCATCTGTTTCCTACACAGCTCTGAAAGACCTTGGGACATTATTCTGTTAAAGGTACTATATAAATGCAAGTCATTGTTGAAGCAGAATGTTCCTTTATGGAATGCTTATATTACCTCTGACACAGAGAATTCAGCAAAAGGTTTGGCCAAGGGGACCAGTATTCATTTTAATAATGCAAATAGTGAGAGATGTAGAATTACCTTTGGAGGTCATTTTTCATTCCTTAGCTGCCAGGAGATGTTGCAATTTTTGTGGCAAGCACTGCACAATCCTTGGAGTCTCCTGCTTTCTCTCCACTTCCTGAAACATGGTCCTCATTTCACGCGATTTGAAAGGTTGACTGAACCCTGCCAGGATTAAAACCCAAGTTCCGAGTCTGACATGTCATCTGGTCCTGAATTTGACATGCAATCAACTGAGCCATCCAACCTGTCTCAATTGGCTGAGCTGCCTGATGAGGAGAGCATCATGTGACTTTTGCAAAATTATAGTAAGCAGACATCTGAAAAGTGATTTTCCTGCATTTATTGATGAATCAGGGAGGCAGTTAAAACAATGGATGTTATAAATTCTAAAGGGTGATGGATAAATATTTGACAGACGAGCCATTGAAAGGTATGAGAGATGAAGTAGGGATAAGAGGGCTATGATATTTGGAACTAACCCAATGAATAAAGATTGTTATTTTTGGCACAGTCTATGGCTATTTTCCTAAAGGTTGAAGCAGAGGTTAGTTTAAGTATGTCTAGGGATGCATATTGGATAACCATCATCTCCTGAAACTTGGTTGTTTTCTGCCCTTCAGCGACATCATCTGAAAACACACCATCAGATTCCACACGTACGTTGACGACACCCAGCTCTACCTCACAACCAACTCCCTTGACCCCTCCACTGTCTCTCATTTGTCACATTCAGTACTGGATGTCAGACAAGCAATGCGCAAAAATTTTCCTCCAACAAAATATTGGGAAGAACAAAGTCATTGTCTTTGGTCCCCGCTGCAAACTCCATTCCCTAGCCACCAACTCCAACCCTCTCCCTGGCCTCTGTCTGAGGCTGAACCAGACTTTTCGCAGCCTTGGTGTTCTATTTGACCCTGAGATGAGCTTCCGACCACATATCCGCTCCATCACCAAGACCACCTACTTCCACCTCCGTAACATCGCCCGTCTCCACCCCGCCTCAGCTCATCTGCTGTCGAAACCCTCATCCATGCCTTTGTTACCTCCAGATAGGACTATTCCAATGCTCTCCTGGCTGGCCTCCCATCTTCCACCCTCCATTATTTGAACTCATCCAAAACTCTACAGCCCGTATCCTACCTTGCACCAAGCCCTGTTCTCCCATCAACCCTGTGCTCGCTGAACTACATTGGCTCCCGGTCTGGGAACACCTTGATTTTAAAATTCACATCCTTGTTTTCAAATCCCTCCATGGCCTCGTCCTTCCCTATCTCTAACTTCCTCCAGCCCTATAACCCTCCGAGATCTCTGCGCTTCTCCAATTTTCTCTTGCGCATCCCCGATTTTAATCACTCTACCATTGGCGGCCGTGCCTTCAGCTGTCTAGGCCCTAAGCTCTAGAATTCCCTCCCTAAACTTCTCCGCCTCTCTACCTCTCCTCCTTTAAGACACTCCTTAAAACCTACCTCTTCGACCAAGCTTTTGGTCATTTGTCCTAGTACCTCCTTATGTGGCTTTGTGTCAAATTTTGTTTGATAACGCTCCTGTGAAGCACCTTGGGACGTTTTACTATGTTAAAGGCGCTATATAAATGCAAGTTGTTGTTGTAGGGAGTTGGGGAGGAATTTACCAGACTACTTCCTGAAATTGGTCACAGCATCCCCCCCGCCTTTATTTTGTCAAGAGTTAGCATTATCAGCTGTTGGAGATGGTGGCACATGGGGTTGCCCATCTCATGGATAGGTTGAGTATGTTTGGGCCTTAAGGTCTTCTCCCACCTTTGTTTTTTCATATGTTCAGTAATTTGTCATCCCTATGTTCAGATTAAAATATCAAAGGTAGGTTAATCTAATTGATTACCTCAAGTTGCAGCTTTGCATTTATAACTATGAAGTGACCATGAATTTATATAAACAAAAACAAGGATTGCTTAATTTACTTTCTACCTCTAAGTCAAAGCAATTTTTAGTGCTTATCGAGGAAGCTGGGCTTGAAAGGATTGATCTTCCCAATGACTTTAGTTACAACACAGTGTCTTATTATGTTGCATTTCAAAACCTGGTAGACCTATTTAAGGTATAACAATATATTCATCAAATATTTATGAAAAAATTAGCTTGTTAAAGAATTCCTTACTGAAACCGATAGAATCATTATTTGCATTTACTCTTTATATTGTCAATACCTTGTAGGATGGGTTATCATATCTTGTGCTGTTAAATGTTGCACACTCTTTTTCAAATCGGGAATGTGCAGCTGACATTTCTGACTTTGTCACTGGGCCATTATGTCAATAGCATACATGGTTTTGTAGAATATAGTGCCATTTACATATATGCAGTTGTCTAGGTCATGTGGTATACCCTTAACTGGAAGTGTACTGTACTTTGAACAAAAACTTTCATCCATTTCTAGTGTTGGAAAATCCATTGATGGGCCAGGAGGATATTATTGGCCTAATACCTACACAAGATATTGCACAATATCTAGAAGATATTGAATATATTTGTAATTTACTGCAGAAAACCTCTATCTTCTATCTAGCGATGGTGACTCATTGTGAATGTTTGCAAAAAGTATAGAAGATCCACAGCTGAAAATCACAATGTGATAGCAGCAAGGGGAAATAAAATAAAAAAGCACAGTGGGCTTGGATAATGTATTATGGGACTTGAGTTTCAAATAATCCGTATTCTTCTCAAAAGTCATTATCTAAGGCACCACCTGAAGCTTCTTGTTCGTGGTCAACATTAAATTCCTTGTGCATGTTCAGTGCAAGTGTCAGATTGATAGTAAATGAAGTTTGGTCCATAGGTCTGAAATGTTTGCATGTACTTTCAGCACACCTCTTTTAAACAGTCTTCATAATGTGCTTCCCACTTTCTCATGAGTAATCCTGACTATTCTAGTATAACAAAATTAGATTCCACTTGCATAAAGCAGTAACTGGTATCGTTTTTATTTATCTCTGTTCTGCAGTATATACATTGTTGGATTCCCTGAGTATACTCAACCTTTGATAGATCATCTGATACACAAGAAATTTAACCACTGGGATTGGTAAGAGACCTAAATGTGTTTTAAGTATATGTACATTGAAACATATATAAATTTTAATATTTGGAGTAAATGGATGGCTAGGGTACAATTGGGGGTTCATACATGTTTCTTTGTTGGTTAGGTACTCATACATACCAGCTCAAGATTGGTAAAATGCTCTGTATATATCAAATTAATGCCCTGACCATCTATCAGTTTGTCCGAAAATAAAAAGTACATTTTTCTATGTTTCTGATGATGAAAAGGTTGTTGTATTTGGAAATGATGAACAGGGGCCACGTGGTATGATGAGATCAAAACTGCAGGAAAATAATATGTGCACTCAGGTAAGAAAGCAAGGCAGTGATTGAAGCTGCAGGGATAAATACATAGATATTACTTGGAAAATGGGGAATTTCTTGTTCCTCAGCATGCTAAAGCTGGAAGGTATCGCTCCAAGAATACTTAGTGATGGAATTTTTTTACCCTTTGAGAGTTTATTCAAATTAGTTCACGAACTGGAAGTACATGAATTTGACTTTTATTTGTTGTGTATATTTTTAAAACTTGTAAACATTCATTTTTTGGATGTGATCCATTAATTGTCAGAATTTAAAACATATACTGTAATTCACTTAGCCCTGAGGAGTAGATCAGACTATCAAACGTAAGAAGCTGTCACTTTGTTTCCTTTGCGGTGTTTTGATGGGCTTAGAGAATACACGTAGCAGGTGGCCATTTTATCAAAGTAGGTGGTCAGATTTGGCTTTTGCCTTTGCTGTTGAGAAACTTGGCAAGGCAACTGGTGGGAATTTTTTCAGGACTATTATTCACTTTAATAACAATCACTGTATGATGACAGAGTTGTATTGTATTTACATTGTGACAGTTGCAAACAGCTAGTGTTTTTTCTGTTCGCAATTTTACCTGCACTTTATGCTGATACGTATTTTCAGTGAGGGGAAGTGGTGTGGTCCAGCAGTGCTATTTGTGTGCCATTGTTTATTTCTGTGTGTCTTTTTCTTTTTATAGATTTCTTTGTGTTTGCATATTTCTGTCTTGTTTGTGTATTGAACAGTCTGTGCATATCTTTCACTGTGGGCCTGTTTTTGTCCTCTGTCTTTTGTTCTAAGTCTGTCTTTGTTGTGTTTCTAACTACAGTTCTACGTGTTTGTGCTTTTTGTTCTCTCAGTCTCTGTCCTTGTGTATGCATCTATCTCTCTCACTCTGTGTGTCTCGCTCTGCATCTATTACAACATTGAAACAGGCCATTTGGCCCAACCAATCCATGTCAGTGTTTACCCTCCACGCGAGCAAATAGTTATAATCACATTTCCCCACCCTCTACCAATATTCCTTCAACCACTTTTCATTCATCTTCCTATCCAATCTTAGCTTGAATGTTGACATAGTTTCTGCCTCAACCGCTAACCCTGGAAGTGAATTCCACAGCCTCACAAACTCTCTGTGTGAAGAAGTTTCTCGTACCCTCAGTTCTAAATCTCTTACATTTAATCTTGTATCTATGGCACCTCGTTTCTGACCCCTCAAGTACCAGAACCCATCTGCATCTGTTAACCCTAACCCTTAATATTTATATATCCTCATACCAGGCAGCGTCCGAGTGACTCTGTATTGTATCCTCTCAACAGCCTCACTATCCTTCCTATAGTCTGGAGCCCAATACTGCTGATTACCACCTACTGCCCTCCCTCAGCTGATGAATCAGTCCTCCTCCATGTTGAACACCACTTGGAGGAAGCACTGAGGGTAGCAAGGGCACAGAATGTACTCTGGGTGGGGGACTTCAATGTCCCTCACCAAGAGTTGCTCGGTAGCACCACTACTGACCGAGCTGGCCAAGTCCTGAAGGACATAGCTGCCAGACTGGGCCTGCGGCAGGTGGTGAGCGAACCAACACGAAAGAAAAACTTACTTGACCTCGTCCTCACCAATCTACCTGTCGCAAATGCATCTGTCCATGACAGTATTGGTAGGAATGACCACTGCACAGTCCTCATGGAGACGAAGTCCCGTCTTCGCACTGAGGACATCATCCAACGTGTTGTGTGGCACTACCACTGAGCTAAATGGGATAGATTCAGAACAGATCTAGCAGCTCAAAACTGGGCATCCATAAGGCGCTGTGGGCCATTGGGAGCAGCAGAATTGTATTCCAGCACAATCTGTAACCTCATAGCCCGGCATATTCCTCACTCTACCATTATCAACAAGCCAGGGGATCAACCTTGGTTCAGTGAAGAGTGTAGAAGAGCATGCGAGGAGCAGCATCAGGCGTACCTAAAAATGAGGTGCCAACCTGGTGAAGCTACAACTCAAGACTACATGCATGCTAAACAGCGGAAGCAACATGCTATAGATAGAGCTAAACGATTCCACAACCAACGGATCAGATCAAAGCTCTGCAGTCCTGCCACATCCAGTCGTGAATGATGGTGGACAATTAAACAACTAATGGGGGGAGGAGGAGGCTCTGCAAACATCCCCATCCTCAATGATGGAAGAGTCCAGCACGTGAGTGCAAAAGACAAGGCAGAAGTGCCGAGTGGATGATCCATCTCGGCCTCCTCCCGATATCCCCACCATCACAGAAGCCAGTCTTGCCAATTCGATTCACTCCACGTGATATCAAGAAATGGCTGAGTGCACTGGATACAGCAAAGGCTATGGGCCCCGACAACATCCCGGCTGTAGTGCTGAAGACTTGTGCTCCAGAACAAGCTGCGCCTCTAGCCAAGCTGCTCCAGTACAGCTACAACACTGGCATCTACCTGACAATATGGAAAATTGCCCAAGTATGTCGTGTCCACAAAAAGCAGGACAAAATCCAATCCAGCCAATTACCGCCCCATCAGTCCACTCTCAATCATCAGCAAAGTGATGAAAGGTGTCGTCGACAGTGCTATCAAGTGGCATTTACTCACCAATAACCTGCTCACCGATGCTCAGTTTGGGTTCCGCAGGATCACTCGGCTCTAGACCTCATTATAGCCTTGGTCCAAACATGGACAAAAGAGCTGAATTCCAGAGGTGAGGTGAGAGTCACTGCCCTTGACATCAAGGCAGCATTTGACCGAGTGTGGCACCAGGGAGCTCTAGTAAAATTGAAGTCAATGGGAATCAGCGGGAAAACTGTCCAGTGGCTGGAGTCATACCTAGCACAAAGGAAGATGGTTGTGGTTGTTGGAGGCCAATCATCTCAGCCCCAGGGCATTGCTGCAGGAGTTCCTTAGGGCAGTGTCCTCGGCCCAACCATCTTCAGCTGCTTAATCAATGACCTTCCCTCCATCATAAGGTCAGAAATGGGGATGTTCGCTGATGATTGCACAATGTTCAGTTCCATTCGCAACCCCTCAAATAATGAAGCAGTCCGAGCCCGCATGCAGCAAGACCTGGACAACATCCAGGCTTGGGCTCATAAGTGGCAAGTAACATTCACGCCAGACAAGTGCCAGGCAATGACCATCTCCAACAAGACAGAGTCTAACCACCTCCCCTTGACATTCAACGGCATTACCATCGCCGAATCCCCCACCATCAACATCCTGGGGGTCACCATTGACCAGAAACTTAACTGGACCAGCCATATAAATACTGTGGCTACAAGAGCAGGTCAGAGGCTGGGCCTTCTGCGGCGAGTGACTAACCTCCTGACACCCCAAAGCTTTCCACCATCAACAAGGCACAAGTCAGGAGTGTGATAGAATACTCTCCACTTGCCTGGATGAGTGCAGCTCCAGCAACACTAAGAAGGTCGACACCATCCAGGACAAAGCAGCCCGCTTGATTGGCACCCCATCCACCACCCTAAACATTTACTCCCTTCACCACCGGCGCACTGTGGCTGCAGTGCGTACGATCCACAGGATGCACTGCAGCAACTCGCCAAGGCTTCTTCGACAGCGCCTCTGAAACCCGCGACCTCTACCACCTAGAAGGACAAGGGCAGCAGGTACATGGGAACAACACCACCTACACGTTCCCCTCCAAGTCACACACCATGCCGACTTGGAAATATATCGCCGTTCCTTCATCGTTGCTGGGTCAAAATCCTGGAACTCCCTTCCTAACAGCACTGTAGGAGAACCTTCACCACACGGACTGCAGCGGTTCAAGAAGGCAGCTCACCACCACCTTCTCAAGGGCAATTAGGGATGGGCAATAAATGCTGGCCTCGCCAGCGACGCCCACATCCCATGAACGAATAAAAAAAACACTATAGGTGAGATCTTATTAAGGTTGTATATAGGCTCATCATTACCTCTTGACTTTTAGATTCCATTCCTCGAAATAAAACCTGGAATTCTATTAGTTTTTTTCACAGCCTTATCAACCTGAGGTTCTGCCTTTAATATTCTGTGACCCTGTACTCCCAAGTTCATCTGCTCTTCCACAGCACTGAGCGTACCTCCACTCGAGTATAATTGCTGTTATTTTACCAAAATGCATCACCTCACACTGACATTGAATTCCATCTGCCACTTTTTAGCCCCTTCCCCCATCTTATCACTATCCCTGTGCAGTTTCCTTTAGTCTTCTAAAGTATTCTCTTTGTGTGCGTGTCTCTTACTTCCCCTCTCACTTTGTTATTACACTAGTAAACTTGAAGATTTAAAAAAAAAACTCATTGACACACACAAAATAGAGTTCAGGCTAATATCTGTCAATGAGATGCAAAAGGTGCACTTTTAAAGTCTGGATTAGAATTGTGGCAATTAATGTGTACTTGCAGAACTCGTGCAGTACTCAATGCTTTACGCATTAAAGATATATTCCCAAATAGCACCAAATTTTAAACTAATTATTTGTGCCTCAATACCCACCCCTCCATGAAAATTGCTGCTCTTCTCACCATCCATTATAATCTTGTTAAAATAACTGGTCTATGAACCCGTAACTTTACCGTGGGTGACTGTAAAAATAAGTCTCCTTTATAACTAGGTCATTAAAGGGGAAGTAAGTACTCGGGCCACACTTTCTATATAAAGAACCCCTCCTATTAGTGGTTACACAAAAAACTATATTAACTTTGTACTGTACTTTTGCTCCTCAAGGAGTCACACTCTTTCATCTATCTGCTGTCTTTCTAAGATGCTTCGGTGATGTAAGTTAGAGTTCCTCACATGCATCCCAGTACAGCTTCTTTGATTTCACTGGGAGGCAGTGAATTGGACTAGTCCAGGGTTGAACCAAAGGCACTTAAGCTGTGAAAAATCACTACTTAATGGAAAAGGAAAAGATGATAAAAAAATGATATTGCCTGACTGCAAATATTAGGGCCTGATCTCCTTGTTCTGTTCTCAAATAATACCCAAACAATGGGCATAATGCAGAGGACAAATGGGTGCTAATCCTTTGCATCCTTTCTACAACTGAATAGCACTGTCCCAAAACTTCCTCTAGTGTCGGCATACTAGTATCTGCACCTGAATAGGGTGCAGCAATTTAAATTTCACACAAATGAATGTAAGAGACCTCTACACTCAGATTTCCTCTTCTAGCAATGGGTTCAGAGGCAACCTGCCACTACTGATTCCATAGCTGCCACTTTGGTACTGTCTGTTTGAAGGGACAGACTGGTATTGTCAAGAAAGGTCTTTTTTAGTTTTTTGAATAAAAATTGTTTTTTTCTGCTTCTGTGTTTTTATTTTACGGAATGCTCTTGGTCCTTTACACTTAGTGATGGAGGCCATGTTCAGTACTGTGCCACTTCCACTTTTGCAACATGGCTTATTTAGAGGCAGACAATGGGAAACAACCACAAGCCCCTTCGTCAGCCACTGAAGTTATTCCCCCTCACCACTCCTTCCCATTGACCTTGCACTTGCTCCATGCCACCTGCAATAAAACCAAAAGCCTCACCGTCAAACCAGCACATTCTTCCTATCCAGTACCATAATTTTCCATGCCCACATTTGTGCCAAACAGTACGTACAGGAAAACAACAATGCTATCCTCTTAGCAGCTCCCTCCAAGGCATACTGCAGAGTTGATTGAACTGCTACCTGGGGTGCCGCTACGATCGCAGCCATGACATAACAAATCAAAACGATTTACAAGAGATGGAACCTTCAAATGCACATGAAGACTACTGGCAAACAAATCACAGCTTCTGGCACACATAAGTTAAATTACAAACCTACCACAATCCATCAAAGCTGGCACTCTAAAAATTCTACCCCTATTGTCATTAAAAAAAATGATTTCCTGGGTCGTAAGGTGCTTTTCATTTAACCTGTTCCTTCAACATTGCTGCTGCCTTTTAAGGTCTAGGCAGTGTCAGGACTTTCTCTCAGGATCTTCATTGCACCCAATAGAGCGCCTTCAGCAGTGTCCGGAGTCTGCCCTCTCCATGGTAATGAAGACGAGCAGGAAGTCCCAATGCTAATTATGTTTCCTGATTGCACCTGATCAGTGCTGGGAAAAGATGATGTGCTCTCTTGTGTTTTTTGGAAGAGCAATACGGAAGTAACAGTATCTGTTACAAACACAGCAAAGTAACGAGCACTATTTTAGATTTTTAAAAACGGCATAAATTGTATTGTGCCAAAGGGGCATATCGGAGCCGATCTTTTTGTATCTCTGTAATTCACTCTGAAGATGCATTGAAACAGCTAAGTGACAGGAAACAGAGCATATTGGTGAACGGTTGTTTTTCGGACTGGAGGGAGGTGTACAGTGGCATTCCCCAGGGCCGGTGCTGGGACCACTGCTTTTCTTGATATATATTAATGATTTGGACTTGGGTATACAGGGCGCAATTTCAAAATTTGCAGATGACGCAAAACTTGGAAGGGTAGTAAACAGTGAGGAGGATAGTGATAGACTTCTAGAGGATATAGACAGGCTGGTGGCATGGGTGGATACATGGCAGATGAAATTTAACACAGAAAAATGCGAAGTGATACATTTCGGTAGGAAGAACGAGGAGAGGCAATATAAACTAGAGAGCACAACTCTAAAAGGAAGGGAGAGATCTGGGGGTATATGTGCACAAATCGTTGAAGGTGGCAGGGCAGATTGAGAAAGCGGTTTAAAAAAGCATACAGGATCCTGGGCTTAATAATTAAAGACATAGAGTACAAAAGTATGGAAGTCATGAACCTTTATGAAACACTGGTTTGGCCACAACTGGAGTATTGTGTCCAGTTCTGGGCACTGCATTTCAGCAAAGATGTGAAGGCCTTAGGGTGCAGAAGAGATTTACTAGAATGATTCCAGGGATGAGGGACTTTAGTTACATGATTAGACTGGAGAAGCTGGGGTTGCTCTCCTTGGAACAGAGACAGTTACGAGGAGATTTGATAGAGGTATTCAAAATCATGAAGGGTTTAGACAGAGCAGATAGAGGGAAACTGTTCCCATTGGCAGAAGGGTCAAGAACGAGAGGACATAGATTTAAGGTGATTGGCAGAAGAACCAAAGGTGACATGAGGAATTTTTTTTAAAAAACAGCGAGTGGTTAAGATTTGGAATGCACTGCCCGGGGGGTGGGTGGGGGGGGGGTGGTGGAGGCAGATTCACTCATGGCCTTCAAAAGGGAACTGGATAATTACTTGAAAGGAAAAAATGTGTAGGGCCATGGGGATAGGGCGGGGGAGTGGGACTAGCTGGATTGCTCTTGCATAGAGCCAGCGGGACTCGATGGGCTGAATGGCCTCCTTCCGTGCTGTAACCTTTCTGTGATTCTATTCAGAGTCTCAGCAGCTTTAATCTTATTTTTGGGACAGATGTTCATCATACAGTGTTAGATAATGAATTGCACTGTGATGTTTATGCAGTCTGATACATAAATCTTATGAAAAGGAATCCCAGTATATTCTTGTGATTTGCATTAAAGATTGAAGTATGCTTTTCTGTAGAATAATGGATTGTCTTTATATTTTCACAGTGCTATTAGAGAGCTCACAGCAAAGACCCTACATAACCTTACTCCACATGCTCCAGAATACATGGCAAACACTGGTGAGTGGCCAAGTAAAACTCAGATTTTTTTCTTAAAATAAATAGTATTGCAACACATGCCAACAATTAACGATACACCGATTTATACAACTGTTTTACCGTAATAACATTCAGTGTCATTTAGTCTTCAGGAAACGGCAATTAAAAAATATTTCCGATGAAAGGTCATCAACCTGAAACGTTAACTCTGTTTCTCTCTCCACAGATGCTGCCTGACCTGCTGAGTGTTTTGTTGCATTTTCTGTTTTTTATTTTATAATTGAAAAATAGGTCTGATTCTCAATGGGCTTACACAGAAAATACTATAACCTCCAAATCTAATCCTGATGTTATTAAAAAAACTTCTTCCATTGTTCCATTCTGCCGATATCAAGTTTTATCCCTGTTAAATCCATCAGATTATCTGCATCATTGTGTTCATTATTCATTTGTTCCTAAGAAAGGTGATCCCCTCATATTTATAATTACTGTCCTATTGCCTTTGCATCAGAACTTTCTAAAGTTGCTGCTATCTTTCCATCACCTTGAAACTTCTGGTTTAATCCATGATAACCAGTTGTTTTTGGTCATCTTATAACCCATGTAATATTCCTCTAGAGCTGTGCTTACATAGAATTACATGGAATTTACAGCACAGAAACAGGCCATTTGGTCCAACTGATCTGTGACGATGTTTATGCTCCACACGAGCCACCTCCCACCCTACTTCATCTCACCTGATCAGCATATCCTTCTCTTCATTTGCTACTTGACATCTCCAAAACCTTTAACAGGCTCTGGCACCTTGCAGCTTTTTGCCTTCCTGAAATCCTATATTTCTGTTCTCCTCGCTGGTGGTGTTTGGTTGATGATCTAAAATGTTATTATGTTATAGTGAATCATGCCAGAGAGTTTGTTACTGTATTATGGAGACCATTCTGATTACTTGCAATAAAAAAAAGTCTACAAGTGAATTCTGGTAGTTGGGTCCATGACACTTTGTCACTAGACTTCCATTAGGGCATTCCCACTTTTGAACCATAGAGGTTTACAGCATAGAAGGAGGCCCGTCATGTCTGTGCCGCCTCTTTTCTAGGACAATCCAAAACTAATCCCATTGCCCTATATCTTCCTCTGCTTCAAATGTTTGTCTGTTCATCCCCTAAAAGATGCAAATGTCTCTTCCTCAGCTACTCTCCGTGGCAAAGCATTTCATGTTCCAACAACCCTCTGCATAGAGATTTTGCCTCATCCCTCTCCTTACTCCCTGAGTTGCAATTTAAAATTGATGCCTCCTCCTCACTGACTCACCAACCAGGGGAAATAGTCTTTCAGCATTCATTCTATCAAAGGACTTCATAATTTTAAAAAATCTTTATTAAACCTCTGAGTCTCCAGCAGCTCAACTGTCTGCTCACAACCATAATTTTTCTTCCATGACAACATCCCAGTGAATCTACAGGATGCTGTCAGAGAATCAATGCTGCATGCGCTCTATGTATTTATTGTCCTTTCTATAATGGGGTGCCCAGAACCGCACACAGTATTCTAACTGTGACTTAACTGTTACCGTTACAAATTTGGTTGGTTGAAGTCATCCATTATTGTGAGAATATTATCTGCACATGCCATTCTTATGTTGTTGTACAAGATGCTGTCATTACATAGAATGTACAGCACAGAAACAGGCCATTCGGTCCAACAGACCCATGCCAGTGTTTATGCTCCACATGAGCCTCCTCCCTTCTTACTTCATCTAACCCTATCAGCATATCCTTCTATTCCTTTCTCCCTCATGTGTTTATCTTGCTTCCCCTTAAATACATCTGCGCTAGTCGCCTCAGCTACTCCTTGTGGTTGCGAGTTCCACATTCTAACCACTCTCTGGGTAAAGAAGTTTCTCCTGAATTCCTTATTGGATTTATTAGTGATTATTTTATATTTATGACCCCTAGTTCTGGTCTCCCCCCTAAGTGGAAACATCTTCTCTACGTCTACCCTATCAAATCCTTTCATAAACTTAAAGACCTCTATCAGGTCATCCATCAGTCTTCTCTTTTCTAGAGAAAAGAGCCACATCCTGCTCAATCTTTCCTGATAAGTATAACCTCTCAGTTCTTGTATCATCCTAGTAAATCTTTTATTGTACCTTCTCCAGTGCCTCTATATCCTTTTTATAATATGGAGACCACAACAATTCACTGTACTCTAAGTGTGATCTAACCAAGGTTCTATACAAGTTTAACATAACTTCCCTGCTTTTCAATTCTGTCCCTCTATAAATGAACCCCAGTGATTGGTTTGCTTTTTTATGGGCTTATTAGTGATTTATGTATTTGTACCCCCTCTGCTCCTCTACCCCATTTAGACTCTTATTATCCAAGCAGTATGTGGCCCCCTTATTCTACCTGCCAAAATGCAATACCTCACACTTATCTATATTGAAATTCATTTGCCAATTACATGACCCTTCTGCAAGTTTATTAATATCTTCCTGTATTTTGTCGCAGTCCTCCTCAATATTAACTATACCCCCCAATTTGGTGTCATCCGCAAATTTTGAAATTGTACTTCGGATTCCCAAGACCAAGTCATTTATGTAAATTGTGAACAACAGTGGTTCCAGCACCAATTCTTGTGGAACACCACTTCCCACATTTTGCCAGTCTGAGTAACTACCTTTAATTGCTACTCTCTGTTTTCTGTTTTGTAGCCAGCTTGCTATCCATTCCGCTACTTGTCCCCTGACTCTGACTCTGTGCTCTGACCGCAGTCATGAGTCTACTATGTGGTACCTTATCAAAGGCCTTTTGAAAATCCAAATATATTACATCTACTGCATTACCCTTGTCTACCCTTTCTGTTACTTCTTCAAAGAATTCAGTAAAGTTGGTCAAGCATGACCTTCCCTTTTGAAATCTGTGCTCACTTATTATATTTTTGGCTTCTAGATGTTTTTCTATTACATCTTTGAGTAAGAATTCCATTATCTTTCGTACCACTGATGTTAAGCTAATTGGCCTATAGTTCTCTGGACTGGTTCTATCTCCCTTTTTAAATATAGGAATCACATTAACTGTCCACCAGTCCTCTGGCATTATTCCTTTTTCTAATGAATTTTTATATATATATATATATATATATAGCAGTATCACTGCTATCTCTTCCCCAACTTCTTTTAATATGCGTGGATGCAATCCATCTGGACCAGGGGTTTTATCCTTTCAAGTTTGATTAGTTTATCAATTATCTCCCCCCCCCCCCCCCCCACTTTCTATCTTAAATGTCTTTATATCTTTTTTGATCTCTTCTAATATGCCCACCATGTTAGACTCCCTGGTAAATACTGAGGCAAGTAATTATTTAATATTTCTGTCTTTTCGCTCTCATTACCTGTGAGTTTATCGTGTGCATCCCTCAGTGGCCCTATCCCTATCCTGATTTTTCGTTTGTTATTTGTGCATCTATAGAATACTTCACTATTTCTTTTTATATTCCTTGATAATTTAATTTCATAGTTTGTCTTTGCCTACCTAATTTTTTTTAAACTTCTTTCCTAACTTTTTCGTATTTCTTTTGTCATCCACTCCTTTGTTGTCTATATAATTAGCGAATGCCTTTTTTTAGTTTCAATTTTGCCCTTATTTCTTTATTTATCCATGGCATATAATTACTAGCTAGTTTGTTCTTGCTTTTTAGCGGGATATATTTTTCCTGGACACTCTTGATCACCATTTTAAATGATTCCCACTGCTGTTCTAGTTCTTTGTTTATTATTAAATTTTTCCAGTTTATTTTCCCTAGTTCCATTCTCATCCTCTGAAAATCAGCTTTTTTCCCAATTTAATATTTTGGTCTTTGTCTTACTTATGTCCTTCTCAATCTTTATCTTAAACTTTATTATGTTGTGATCGCTTTTGCCTAGATGTTCCTCTATGCTTACTTCTCTTATCTGTTCTGGTTCATTCCCCATTACTAGATCCAGCAATGCTTCCTCTCTTGGGCTTTTTACATACTGGGTAAGAAAGGAGTCCTGCACACATTATAAAAACTCCATTCCCTGTACCCCTTTATCTACCTCTTCTTGCCAGTTTATTTAGGGATAGTTAAAATCTTCCATGATTATTATTCTATATCCTTTATTCATTTCACATATTTGCGTACATATTTCTTCCTCCACCTCCTTTCCACTATTCGGCGGTCTGTAGTGTACAGTTATCTTTCTTTAACTGTCGGAGTAGTCTTTAACAGACTCCAATTATAAACCTTATCATTCACCTTTTTTAGTTCTAGCCAGACTGTTCAAATTTTTGCGCTTTGCTCAAATATCATTTCAACCTCCTTGATTTCCAAATTGTCCTGAAAATATAAAGTTACCCATCCATTCATTATCCCTATCTTCCCTGAAAAATCTATACACCTGCATATTGAATTCACTGCCAAGTTCTGGAGGTAGCCACGTTTCCACAATCTATGTACTTTTCTTCTGCTGTTCCGTACGCTTCCATTTCCAACATTTCGTTTGTACTGCTTCTAGCATTCATGTAAGAATACTTAATTGAACGCTAACTTTGCCTCAGTTCAACCTATGAACTAATTTCCTTATTTTAATCCTACTTAGGTGCAGCTCATCTAAATCAAGTAGTGCCTTTATCCACTAACTCATCAGAGTAGCCAGGAAGAAAACTACATTAAATTGCAGTTTACAGTACACTGGATTTAAGGGCCACTTCAAATTTTAGGGCTTAATATAATTCTAAGTGAGAATTGTGGTAGTTGCATGAATAAGAGATTCATTGCAAATTAGCTGAATTGCAGCCTATGCATTTTACATAAAATATGTTTTTAGTTACATTAAAAGTGTTTCTGTTTTTGTTGTAGCTTTGCCTCGATTGTTACCTTTAGCAACAGGCATTGATTTGAACACTCGTCATGGTGCAGTCTTGGCTTGTGCAGAAATTGTTTTTGCACTGTATAAGATGGCTGTTGAGAACAACAGGTATGAGATTAGTGTTTCATTACTTTAAATTAACGTATGTTCTAAAAAAAAGCCATCAATAGAAACAGTCATCTCTCAATGTGAGAATGATGTTAAAGTTGTTGATAATGGAGATCCATGATAGCAGCAGTAAGAAATCTTTTAACTAATGTTTTCAGTTGTAGCTGCTAAATGGAATAACCCAAGAAAGCTCTGTTTCCTAAAAGCTTAAATCTTGTCATATTTTTCTGAAGAGCATTGTTAATTAGTGGGTTAAATTGTGCTCTACTATATTAGTGACAAACGTGTTAATGTGTTCCTTTGAAATAGGTCCACTTTGTTAACAAAGGTGTTAACCTGTTTAAAATAAAGAAATGAGCACTTTAGTTAAAATAGCACACACAGAATTTTGTTTGAATGCTGTAATACATTTGTTACTGATATTGCTCAGCAGAATTTCAGCCCGTAATTCCGTAATTAGATTTTTCTTGTTATTTGTCCTTCTGAGATTTGACTCAAATCAATTTATGTAAATCCTGTTAAGTATCGTTGTCATGTTTTACCTTAAATTTGTATCTCAGGTAGTAAGGAGTAAGTTACAAAGTGATAATTCATTTGAGAGGTTCAGATGTTCAAAGTTTGGGTGTTTTCCAAGCACTGTCTGGACCCCAGGAGTGAACTATTGCTTTCTGGTATCTTTTTATCTTGTTTAATATAGATTATATGTGCTATTAAATTTTACTTAAATTAATTTCTCAGTTAGGAGCAAGGATACCTTAATTCTTGGTCCTCTGTGAGGGAGATCAATCTGCTAGTTTAACAACTATTTTCATTTAACAGAAAAAAATGTTTTTTTTAAGTCCAAGAAAAAATACCAATTTGAAAGGGTAACTTGAAGCAACTAAGTGGTATCTCGTGATGCTGGTTTTATTTTAGTGTTTAGGGATCTGGCTGCTACTGCCACTTCTTCTTGTTCCCCTTACCCACCAAGCCAAACCTCCCCCTGCCTATCCCCGTGCTAGCCTTGAGTCTGCATCTTTCTCTAATTTCTCTCTTTGCTCATGCCCTCTCCAAGCTCATCTTGTCCATGAGACCCACCTCCTGCTCCTTTGACCCATTACCACTAAACTGCTAGCTAATGCTGTAAATGGTCCCCTCCCTTTCAAATCCACCATTACCGCCTCCTCAAAAAAAAACTCACCCTTGACCTTTCTGTCCTTCCAAACTATCACTCCATTTTGAACCTGCCTTTCCTCTCCCTTGTCCTTTTGTCATCTCCCAAATCCATGCCCTTTTTCCCAGCGCACCATGTTTGAATTTCTCCAATCAGGTTTCCTGCCATTGCACTGAAATGGCCCAAACTGAAGTCACAAATGACATATTATGTTGGTGGTGAATTCACCTTCACAGTAGTGTCAGGCAGTAAGTGACTACCACATGCATGCTATTTTCTACATGGTGCCCATGTCGCTTAATTCCCCTCCAAGTCTTTCAGTTAATTCTGGCTAAGTTGGTATTAATTGCCAATTCCTGACTCTCCACATACAGTTTTAGCCACACTTGAAGCAGCCGTTAGTACCACTTCTAACATTTAAAATTAGTTGTAAATTCTCCTCCCTTCAAAATAAAACCCCAGCAACCACTGGAATCCTATCCTCAATGGCGCAGGTCTTCAGCTGTGTATTTTCGGGACTTCCTTTTTGTATAAGATCTGATTCAGATTTAACGCAGTGGGCTAGGTATCTGTGTTTTACTTTGCTTCACTTCAGGAAGCATAATTTGAGCTTCAAAGTGAACAATTTCTGCCAGAGGTAAATTTATATGTTTAAATTATTCTCGTCTGCCATCCAGCGAAAAATAATGTGGGCAGTAACCCAGAATAATTTCTGCTGGCAGAAATGCCGTGCCGTTGTAAATAGGCCCTGTAGTATTTAATTGGTTCTGATGATATTTGATCATAAGGATAGTAGCCTTATATGAACGATGATCTATTACAATATTTTTTTTCCAGTAAATAACTGGGAAACAGCAAGTGTGTTGTACATTGTTAGCTGACTGTTGTAGGATTCTTCAAATTAATTGTTTTTTTTAAAGTGATGCTATATAAAAAGGACAGTTTGCCAAATGTCAAAATTGGTTGTTGCTTACACTTCTTATTTTAATTCATTTGATAGTTGAGTAAATCAATTCAAATTGCGCGGGAGTGCCCTAGAGAGAACCTGTTATTAGACTGGACTATTGACTAGATGCTCGTAAACATATAGCAAAGTCTTTACAACAAAATGAGGAGCAATCATTAGACACTTCAATGCTTTAAAGTTAATATTACCATGCAATTTTATGTCAGTTTTTCAAATTTGGTTCAATAAAATCATGTTTCTCACAGGCCAGTGACTGACTATATTAACGAGAATACACTGGAAAGTCTCAAGAACATTCATCGAAAGGTATGACTCTTGCACTACAACTTAGTAACTAATTTGATTGGTTTGCATTTGACAAGAGTTGTGTAATGTTCACTTTAGGATGAAGTAGCTTCATACCACTTAACAAAAAAAAATTACAACATATTGGGCCAGATTTTACTGGAGTGGGGCATCCCGTGTCGTGCTTCGTTAGTTAGATATTTTTTGTACACGTTTAGGTTCTAAAAAAAAATTCCCACAAAGTTGCTGGAAGTGCAACTGATAAGGGCGCAGAGCGAGGGCAACGGTGCATCTGGGACCTTGGTGAACAATGGGAAAAATAGTGTATCTCCTTAACCAATGAGAATAAATGATTGAGAAATAATCAGGGGAAGGACTGAGAAGGAGGGTGAGTTTGAGTGAGTGAATTCAATGTCAAATCAGGTACATAAAGAGAGGGAAAGAAAGATTGAATTAAGAGAGAGAAGAAAAAAGAGACAGAAAGGAAAAGTAAGAAAAAAAAAATTAAATTTAAATTTTGACATTTTTAAAATCTCCTAAAACAATTCACAAGCTGAAGGAATGGGACTCCACATTTTTAATTGTTCACTTTCTGGGCTAAAGCAGCTGATTGGCAGTTATTAATAATTATCACGTTGTTAAAAGGATACTTACGCTGTTAATTACTAGACTTAACTTTCTGTGGTGAGTTTAATGGACAATTAATGCAGCAACTCCATGAAAATCATGGGGAGGTTAAGTGTGAGATGCTGTTTTCGCAAAGCTAATGGCGGAGTGGCGCAAATCAGCCAGCAACTTGTGGCAATTCGCAATTCACGAGGTATCTCTCGCTACAAGTTGCTGGCTGATTTGCGCATTAATAATGGCGCGTGCCGTTCACATGCCGTTATTTTTTCAGCAAGATCTGGCCCATTAAAATTTACTCCTAGCCAATTTTATACTGGTTCAGCATAAGGCCCTTCCCTTGAAAATAATGGGTCAGAAATCGCGCAGTGCGGTGAGGCAACACTCACAGCAGCTCCTGGGAATTAAATTAACAAAAATACTGCAGGCTCTGTGGCGTCCAATTGCTTGAATTTGAGCGTCAAAAAAAAATGTGCGCTATCAACCCAGCCTCTGAGCAGCCTGAGTTGCCATGCAGCTGGAAAAGTCTGTGATGAGAAGACACGCGTACAAAATCTGTCAGGAAGAGAAGTCACGCCCATAGATTCAGGCTGCATTGCTCAAGCAGGCAAGCAGACTTCATTCATTTGAAGTTAGTATTCTGTATGTCATTGTAAATTTTAAAAAAATTAATTTTTTTTATAAATCCAAAGAAATAATTGAATTAAATTAAAGAGACAGAAGGGAAAAGTAAAAAAATTTTAACAATTTTTTAAATTAAAAAAATTCCAATGACCAAAAACTATCAAAATAAAGAGTAATATGAGACTCCATATTTTTAACAGTTAATTTTTAGTTGTTTGGCAATCATTAAGATTTACTGCGCTGTTAAAGCATAGTTTAGACTTGATATTTTTAAACTTACCTGTTTGGTGGCGTAATTAGTTACTTTCCAGCTGGGTAGACAAGCAAGTTGGCGCTTTTTCAATGATTTCTCTGATTGCAGCGTGCAATGGCCCTTTAATTCGAAGCTGTCATATCGCCTGCGAACCACTAGGAGCGAGTTCCAGGTTTCCGCATTTCACAGCGCATGCGCAAATGCTGGTACTTGCTCCTTCAATTCGCCACTAAAAACGGAGAGCATTGTTAATCTTCGTTATTTAGGGAGCAATTTCTGGCCCATTATTCTTGAAGTACATACAGCAATATTGGTCCCAAATGGAAGTGTATACTGTATAATTGATACTAAAAATTTGCTGCTTAAGGCCTTGATTCATAATCCTAAACCTGTTTTTTGCTAAGTTAATGCTGTCCTCTGTTGGCATTCAAGAATGATACTTGAAGCTGCCTTGCTATTCTTTTTACATTCCATTACTGATACAAATTCCTTGTATCTTTTGATTGTAGACAATGCAAGAAGGCATGTATACTTTGTTAATTTTGTAAAGGAAAAGAATCAGACCATTGTGTATGAAGGCATGCTTTAACCTTTGATTAACAAAACCTTAACAAAGTTTAGGTGAAATGGATTGGAGCTAATTGAGGTTAATGAAATTTTACATCAGTGTGTCACTATGAAGTAAATTCATTGCTGTTCTTGAAGGCAGTGTGGGACATAGAACAGGAACTGCATTTGAATTCAGTTCATACAAAACAGATACAATTTAGTAAACGTATTTTTAAAAAAGCAACCTGCTGCACTCCAAATCAATATCCAAATGTTATGTAACAACCAAAACAGTGGAATAATGTTATGTGTACACACACATACATACATACATACACACACACACATATATATATATATATAATAAATAATGATTAGTTTTAAAGACACTTTGCTTGTAATTCTGTGATCCATTCAAAATAATATTAATAAACATTTTCGACTCAATAAGTCTTTCAGAATGAGGACAGAATTAATTGCTTGTGTCAAATGTACATGTAGTGTCTTAACTAAATTGTATAACTTTTTGTATGATTTAAACAGTCAAAAATCAAGCTAGTGCAGAGAAGCAGTCAGTAAGGTTCTTAGGTTCGTGCAAAAGTCTTGGCAGATGTTTGTGAAGAGTATCTTAAACTGTGATTACCATGAAGCATCAGGAACATTGTGCCTTCTAAAATTGAGTCCTCACAGGGAAGGGTGAGTCCTCTTGGTGTGATCTCATGGATCTTCAACTTGGACGTTTAAAAGGTAGCTTGGCACCTGTCCATCCTATCTGTTGGATGATGGTGTGTGCCATTTTTAATTGTGTATGCCAGGTGCCTCTGAATAATAATTCTGCTTCCTACTGATGTAACTATCATAGTAATTTGAAACTCTGACATTGTTGATTATGTAGTTTTTCTTCAAATGTGTTTTATTTTAAAGAATCTTACAATAATGAAATGCAAGGTGTGCCTCTATTGGAGTTATTTGAGAATGGCTATGCTGATAGTACAGCCAGGGGCCAATTGCAACCTATCTGTCCTTCACATATGGTCCTTAACTGACTTGTTGCTCCATGTGCTTCTGGGCATGTATTCATGGTCTGCCAACTGTAGGATGTCGCCCAGGCTGGGATTCAATGATCTTTCTTCTCCTTTTCATGCTCTTGAACAAAAGAAGGCAAGAGAATGTTATTAATAGGCAGAGTTATTCTAGTTTATGTACATCAAGTGAAAGTGCCCTTTTAAACTGAAGCTGTTGGTTAGAAAGAGTTTTTCCTCTTGTAGGAAAGTTACTTGCATCCACTTGCCAAATGCCCACAGTGGGATGATTGAAATCAGGGGCAGTCTGTGTGGGGAATTGCAGGCACAGACCTGCTTCCCATTACTGTATGTTGCAGCATTTCAGAAAGTAGACTTTGGAAAAGACATTCGTTGGGATTATTTTCTGTGCCAAATATTAGTGAGCAACACAGTTTTAGATTTTGGTTTTGCCATCTGCCAATGAAGATAATGGTTATGTCGATTTCAATTAAGATGGTCATGAAACTCTCAGGTCATATTTCTATTTACATTATCCATATTTCTGTTTATGTTCTCTCATCATATGTGTGAATATAAATGGCGAGTGAGGCTGCTGTATTCGCATTGGGAATCATCACCAGGCTGATCTTTCAGTCAAGTCTTCCTCATTTCTCTTTTCTGCTTCAATAAGTAACCAAAGGAACATCCAGCATATGCCTACCTCCTTGCTCACTACTATCTACGTAGTAATAGTAAACAATTTTACAACACCAAGTTATAGTCCAGCAATTTTATTTTAAATTCACAAGCTTTCGGAGGCTTCCCCCTTCGTCAGGTGAACGATGTGAAAAATCGTTCACCTGACGAAGGGGGAAGCCTCCGAAAGCTTGTGAATTTAAAATAAAATTGCTGGACTATAACTTGGTGTTGTAAAATTGTTTACAATTGTCAACCCCAGTCCATCACCGGCATCTCCACATCATGACTACGTAGTAATAAGCAACCTCTTCAAATTCAATTTGGCAAGCCTTTCCATTTAATTGTTTTACTAATTAGAATTGGTACGTCAAGCAACTTTAAACTTTCTACTGCATGTATGCTAACTCTAAACTGACCAATCTGACCTTGTGTTGTAATACTAAAATGCACAGAGATACAATTTGTATTTGCTTAATGGCTGTTATTTCTTTTCAGCTTTACAACTGTCAATTATACAGGTAAGAGTTTTTTTTACTTATCATTCATTTCAATTTTTTTTGTAATTATTGAGGCAATTGCATGTTATCAGCATTATTTAATACAGTCTGTAATTTTTCATAATACACAGCACCATTTTTGCTCACTTTAATTTAAAAAAAAATCACAATATATGTAATGTAAATTGAAAATATAACCGTGGTAAGGTGTCCACAACCCTTTCATAGAATCTTACAGCACAGAAGGAGGCCATTCGGCATGTCGTGCCTGTGCTGGCTTTTTGAAAGAGCTGTCCAATTTAGCCTCATTCCCAGCATTTTCCTCATAACCTTGCAAATTAGTCCTCTTCAAGTACATGTCCAATTGCCGTTTGAAAGTTCCAATGGAATCTGATTCCACCACCCTTTCATGTAGTGTGTTCCAGATCTTAACCCTCTGTGTGAAAACATTTCTCCTCATTTCCCTTCTAGTTTGTTTGCGAATTATTTTAAATCTATGACCTCTGGTTACCAACCCATTTGCCAGAGGAAACACTTTCTCCCTACTTGCTCTATCAAAACCCCTCATAATTTTGAATACCTCTATTAGGCTTCCCCTTAACCTTCTCTTTTTTAAGGAGAACAATCCCAACTTTTCCAATCTCTACACAAACTGATGTCCCTCATCCCTTGTATCATCCTGGTAAACCTCTTCTGTACCCTCTCCAAGGCCTTACCGTCCTTCCTAAAGTGTGGTGCCCAGAATTGTACACAGTACTCCAGCTGTGGCCTAACTAGTGATTTTGTAAAGGTTTAGCATGATTTCCTTGTTTTTGTATTCAATGCCTCTATTTATAAAGCCAGGTATCCCATATGTTTTCTTAACTGCCTTATCAACTTGCCCTGCCACCTTTAAAGATTTGTGAATATGCACCCCCAGGTCCCTCTACTCTTGCACCCCCCTCAAAATGGTACCATTTAGATTATGCTACCTCCCAAAGTGTATCACTTCACAGTTATACACATCAAATTGCATCTGCCATGTGTCTGCCAATTTCACCAGTCTGTCTATGTCCTCCTGAAGTTTGCTACTATCCTGCTCACTATTTATTACGCTGCCAAGTTTTGTATCATCCGCAAATTTTGAAATTATACTCCCTATACCCAAGTCCAGGTCATTTTTATATATAAAGCAAGAAAATCAATGGTCCTAATACCGATCCCGGTGGACCCCACTGCATACTTCTCTCCAGTCAGAAAAACATCCGTTCACCACTACTCTCTCTGCCTCTTATCCCATAGTCAATTACGTACCCAAGTTACCACCGTCCCTTTAATTCCATGTGCTTCTATTTTCCGAATAAGTTTGTTATGTGGTACTTTATCAAATGCCTTTTGAAAGTCCATATACACAATATCTGCACGATCTTCATCAACTCTCTCTATTACTTCATCAAAAAACTCAATCAGGTTAGTCAGACATGATTTGACTTTAACATCCGTGCTGGCTGTCCCTTATTAACCCATGCTCCTCCAAGCTTTATCTTTGACTTAATATTATCTCTTCAAGTCATATTAAACTGATTAGACTGTCTGACAGCTTACACTTTAACATACTGTAATGATCATTCTTCCTCTCGGTCACTGTACATGCCCAAACAACCCACACATGTAGCCTAAAATTTAAGGAGTCTAGTTTTCCATGTTTCTTTTTCAGTGTTTATTTTTAGCAATTTTTGTGTTTACACCAAAGCCGGTGTTTTTATTTTGAATTTTTTTAAAGTCATTATTTAATGCAAAATCAGGTGAAGACGGAAAAACCTGAAGTATCCGCTTTAATTCTGGTTGCGCTTCTGTTCACGTACCTCGAAAAACATGAGAAAAGCTGAAGATAGATTAAAAATAGAAACCTCATTAAACAGGAGCCCACGTGCTTTTGTGTACCACATGTTTCCAGACTCTTTCTATTTATTAGCTCTAGTCATATCTGTTTAAGTTTGGTGTTTGGTTTGCTGCAAATGCACAAGTTCTTCTGACTTAAGAAAAACTTTCTAATCAAGGTACTATCAAGGCAACTAGCAAATACTGTCCTAAAACTCTGAGGTTTTTTGATGGCCTGAGCTCAGCATGGATATGGAAGAGAATAGAGTTTTTTTGTTGTTTGGGAGCAATAATTAGTTGTATTTCCTGATTTTTTTTTATATATACATTCTGGTCCCTGTTGTGAAATCTCCAAAGCTCAGCTAATAGATAATAAGACACCTGTCCCCTGGTATATTGTGTGCACCAACTAACCCTTAATCGATAGCTTTTAAGTGGGAATAGACCCTTGGGCAGCAATGAAGTCCTTGAATAAACTGGGTTTTGGCAGCATGGGTACGAAATTGGCTAAGTGACAGGAAACAGAGAGTAGTGGTGAATGGTTGTTTTTCAGACTGGAGGAAGGTATACAGTGGTGTTCTCCAGGGGTCGGTACTAGGACCACTGCTTTTCTTGATATATATTAATGACATGGACTTGGGTGTACAATTTCAAAATTTGCAAATAACACAAAACTTGGAAGTGTAGTAAGCAGTGAGGAGGATGGTAATAGTCTTCAAGAGGACGTAGACAGGCTGGTGGAATGGGAATGGGCGGACACATGGCAGATGAAATTTAACGCAGAGAAATGCGAAGTGATACATTTCGGCAGGAAGAATGAGGAGAGGCAATATAAATTAAATGGTACAATTCTAAAGGGGGTGCAGGAACAGAGAGACCTGGGGGTTGGCAGGACAGGTTGAGAAAGTGGTTAGAAAAGCATACGGGATCCTGGGCTTTATAAATAGAGGCATAGATTACAAAACAAGGAAGTTATGTTGAACCTTTATAAAACACTGGTTTGGCCACTGCTGGAGTACTGTGTCCAATTCTGGGCTCCGCATTTTAGGAAGGATGTGAAAGCCTTAGAAAGGATGCAGAAAAGGGTCGAGAACTAGAGGACACAGATTGAAGGTGACTGGCAAAAGAACCAAAGACAACATGAGGAAAAACTTTTTTACGTGGCGAGTAGTTATGATCTGGAAGCAGATTCAATCATGGCTTTCAAAAAGGAATTGGATAAATACTTGAAGGGAAAAAATTTTCAGGGTTGGGGGAAAGAGCGTTGTAATGGGACTAACTGGATTGCTCTTACAAAGAGCCAACATGGGCTCAATGGACCGAATGGCCTACTTCTGTGCTGTAACCATTCAATGAATCGCAGCCGCAAGGTTCTTGGCATTTGCCTGTGGAGTTGCCACATGCTTTATGGTAGACTATCGTGCAGACAACTTTTCATCTACTTAGCTGGTAGAATCCTCCACAAAAGTCAGCAACAAAAGTGATGGACATGGCTGAATCAATTGCAGCGAAATCTCATTAACCAGCACAAGGACAGACGGAGCCACCCGAATCCCAACTCTTTGTCACTGAAACCCTGCAGGCAGCCAGCACATTTACTTCTTCTAGCCAGATCTTCCCATGGTATTTTATATGGACTTAAGTGAATACTGTGGACAATTCTGCTCAAATAGCAATCTCCTTTTATAAGTAGACCCTGTGACGTTTAAATCCCTTGGCACTGCAACAGAGGTAGATACCAGGCTGGCCTTCTGGGCAGCAGATGCCTGCTCTTTATCTTCCACTACTGCTTGCTGCTTCTTCTCACTTGTGAACTGTGTCTCGCTCAGTCATGATTCCTTAAGTTCACATTCTGCATCCTGCAAGGTGTGTGTGGCTTTGCTGGGAGATGTGGTGCAAGTGACGCCAGGTGACGTGAGATACAGGCTTGCTCAGAAACATTGGCTGTGGTCCAAGTCTGTTCTTCCAGGCTTACAAAAATAGAAGAGGGAGCTAAACCTAAATGCTGCTTTAAAAATGCACTTTCAAGCAGTACCTTATTGCAATATACTGTACATGATATTTTTGAGGGTGAGTATGTGTTAGACTGAGTAGGAGAAAAAGACATAACAAAGTCAGGATAGTGGGACAATATACGGGCAGTAGAGTTTTGAATGAGCTGAAGTTTACCAAGGGTGGAGGATGGGAGGCTGGCGAGGAAAGCATTGGAATAGTTGAGATTGGAGGTGACAAAGGCATGGATGAGGGTTTCACCCACCACCATACAAAGGAAGAGTGCGTCAAAATGCAAGAGGACATTAATAAACTTGCAGAATGGGCACGTAATTGACAAATGAATTTCAATACAGTTATTTGTGAGGTGGTGCATTTTGGTAGGAAGAATAAGGAGGCCACATGCTGTTCAGATAATAAGAGTCTAAACGGGATAGAGGCGCAAAGGGATCTAGGGGTACAGATACACAAATCACTAAAAGTAGCGATGCAGGTTAATAAAGCCATGAAAAAGACAAATCAAGCACTAGGGTACATTTCTAGAGGGATAGAATTGAAAAGCAAAGAAGTTATGTTAAACTTGTATAAAACCTTGGTTAGACTACACTTGGGGCATTGTGTTCTGGTCTCCATAGTATAGAAAGGATGTAGAGGCATTGGAGAGGGTGCAAAGAAGATTCACAAGGATGATACCAGAACTGAGAGAATATTCTTATCAGGAAAGGCTGAACAGGCTGGGGCTCTTTTCTCTAGAAAAGAGAAGGCTGAGGGGTTTGATAGGGTAGATGTAGAGAAAATGTTTTCACTGTCGGGGAGTCCAAAACTAGAGGTCCTAAATATAAAATAGTCACTAATAAATCCAATAGGGAATTCAGGAGAAACTTCTTTACCCAAAGAGTGGTGAGAATGTAGAACACGCAACCACAAGGAGTAGTTGAGGCATATAGCATAGATGAGCACGTGAGGGAGAAAGGAATAGAAGGGTTAGATCTAGCAGGGAGGGAGGAGGCTCGTGTGGAGCATAAACGCTGGCATATACCAGTTAGACCAAATGGCCTGTTTCTGTGCTGTAGTTTCGATGTAACCTGTGACCTATATTGGCTCCCAGTCTCCTAGCATCTCAAATTTAACTGTAACTTTTTACAACTCTTCATTGCTCCAACTCTGCCTCTTGTGCAACTTGCAACTCCTTTGCCCCACCATTGGCGAACATGCCTTTCAACCGCCTAAGCCAGACACTCTGGAATTCCGTCCTTAAACCCCTCGCCTTCTCCACCTTTCCTCCTTTAAGACCCTCCTTATGGTCCACATCTTTCACCCTCATTGGCTCAGTTTCCATTTTATTTTGCTTATGTCTCAATGAAGCACCTTTGGACGTTTTTCCATGTTAAAGGCACCATATAATTGCAAGTTATTCTGTTGACAACTGGTCTTCAATGAGTTCTTCTACCCCCATTTAGCAGTCCATTGTGTGGGCAGTAAATCACAGTAAACCCCCCTCTCAGCATTCCGAAGAGACTGCTCCCTCCGCGACACCCTGGTCTACTCTTCCATCACTCCCAACACCTGCTCTCCTTCCCATGGCAGCTTCCCGTGCGAGCGCAGGAGATGCAACACCTGCCCTTTCATGTCCCCCCTTCCCACCGTCTAGGGCCCCAAATATTCCTTCCAGGTGAAACAGCGATTTACTTGTACTTCTTTCAATTTAGTATACTGTATTCGCTGCTCACAATGTAGTCTCCTCTACACTGGGGAGACCAAACGCGTGATCGCTTTGCTGAACACCTCTGCTCTGTAAGCATGACCCTGACCTGCCGTCGCACTCCCACTCTGACCTCTCTGTCCTCTGCTCAAGGAACAGCACTTCATCTTTCATTTAGGCACTTTGCAACCTTCCGGACTCGATATTGATTTCAATAACTTCAGACCATAACCACTGCCCCCTTTTTTTTTGTGGCACTGCAGCTGCTGATTATGGTTCTGCTGTTGCCATTTACAGCTTCCCTAGACCCATGTTTTGTTTCTTAACTTATCCCATTACCACCTTCCTTGCCTTGCACCATCATCCCTTTTGTTATTTAATCACTCTTGCCCTCCACCCTATCACAGACATCCCCTTCCTCCCCCCCCCCACTTTTCCCTGGCTCTGTACTTGCTTAAAAACTGTTAATTCTTTAACATCTTCCAGTTTTGACGAAAGGTCTTTGACCTGAAACATTAACTCTGTTTCTTTCTCCACTGATGCTGCCCGACTTCATAGAATCATAGAAGTTACAACATGGAAACAGGCCCTTCGGCCCAACATGTCCATGTCACCCAGTTTATACCACTAAGCTAGTCCCAATTGCCTGCACTTGGCCTATATCCCTCTATACCCATCTTACCCATGTAACTGTCCAAATGCTTTTTAAAAGACAAAATTGTACCCGCCTCTACTACTGCCTCTGGCAGCTCGTTCCAGACACTCACCACCCTTTGAGTGAAAAAATTGCCCCTCTGGACCCTTTTGTATCTCTCCCCTCTCACCTTAAATCTATGCCCCCTCGTTATAGACTCCCCTACCTTTGGGAAAAGATTTTGACTATCGACCTTATCTATGCCCCTCATTATTTTATAGACTTCTATAAGATCACCCCTTAACCTCCTACTCTCCAGGGAAAAAAGTCCCAGTCTGTCTAACCTCTCCCTGTAAGTCAAACCATCAAGTCCCGGTAGCATCCTAGTAAATCTTTTCTGCACTCTTTCTAGTTTAATAATAGCCTTTCTATAATAGGGTGACCAGAACTGTACACAGTACTCCAAGTGTGGCCTCACCAATGCCCTGTACAACTTCAACAAGACATCCCAACTCCTGCATTCAATGTTCTGACCAATGAAACCAAGCATGCCGAATGCCTTCTTCACCACCCTATCCACCTGTGACTCCACTTTCAAGGAGCTATGAATCTGTACTCCTAGATCTCTTTGTTCTATAACTCTCCCCAACGCCCTACCATTAACGGAGTAGGTCCTGGCCCGATTCGATCTACCAAAATGCATCACCTCACATTTATCTAAATGAAACTCCATCTGCCATTCATCGGCCCACTGGCCCAATTGATCAAGATCCCGTTGCAATCCCAGATAACCTTCTTCACTGTCCACAGTGCCACCAATCTTGGTGTCATCTGCAAACTTACTAACCATGCCTCCTAAATTCTCATCCAAATCATTAATATAAATAATGACTTGGGGAGCTTTCCTACCATTTTCGGTTTTTATTTCAGATTTCCAACATGCACAGTATTTTATTTTGTGTAAATCTATGATTTACACTTGCAACAACACACAGGAATAATTAGGGTTATTGAGCTGGAAAAAAATTCCAAAACTTTTAATAACAGTTAACCTCCTGATTAACATGCCAACAGCAATTTCTAGGTATCATGTCTAGAACATTTACTAAAAAAAAACTACAGATTACTTACATTATTATGCTGCTTAACATAAACATTTGTTGATGCTAAAGTAGCGTTATTTCTGAATCTTGCCTTGGTGGCATGACTATGTGGCAAAACCATCATGTGGAATATATATCATACTAAACTCTGCCGAAAGCACATATTTTCAGTTTGTGTTAAGTATGGCTAATACTATGTGCTGTTTAAAATCATTCAGTTTTACAGTTGACCATAAAGTTCCATTTATTTCTGATTTAATGTTGATAATATAGTGCTTATGTACAATAAATAACTTGATGGATAAAATGTATTGTAGGTTTTCTAAATAACTGTTGAGAACTGCCTGTCCAGATAATTCTGTGTCCCGAATCCCGACGGGATGAGCACATGTTGCAATATTTGTTTACTGTATAACAGTGGAACTGAGTTAAAGTTGCAAATAAAATTCAATGAAAGGATCGATTGAAACTCTGTTGTTAAGAAGAGGTCATTAGTCTGTACCAACAGGCATTCATAGATGCTGGAAATCAACAAATTATTTAAATTTCTGGGGCAACAAAAACAGCTGAGTGTATAAAATGGCAGACAATTATTTGCTGTGATTATGATTTCATGATTTAAAAACTCAATTATCCCTATTGCTTATTCCTTTTCTGTAGAGGGTTGGGTGGAGCATTTATGAGACCAGCAGGTAAGTTAAGGAATATATCATCTTGTACCATCTTGATTGACCATTTAAATGAATATCAGCTGAATCCCAATATTATATTCTAACCAACAATTCATATCCAAGTATTTGCTATTTTATATGCAGTATTATAATATAAGCTATCAATTCATTCTCATGTATATATCTGTCAAAATAGAAACTTACTTGTTTATAATATTACAGTGTGATTCTTGACCAATGGGTAACTGTAAAAATGTAGCAAATCTGTTCCATTTATGTAATGCTGTATTTGCCGTCTGGCCGTTGAGTAAGTGGCAATCAGGTATCCTAATATCTTGCTCCCACCAAATATAATGTGCCTCAGGCCTTTTTGTGAATAATGCAATATTTTTAACTCTGAACCCAGTTGTAACATTCTCTGAACTATCTAGTGAAGTTCCAGATGCTGCTTATAGGGTATGTTTGCATTAGTACTGACAACTCTCTGTTACCTCACCCTGACAGGTTCTGGAGTATTCTTTCAACATACAGAACAATTTGTTTTCCTTCCACACACAGTGCCAATAATGTAAAAATAAAGAATTACAAGGCTAAAATATAATTGAGGATCTCTTGTTAAAGTATAAATTATATTTTAAAAAATATTCAGTTGTAACCTGAATTTATTTTTGGAACATGTCAATTTATTTGGGAAAAAATGAATATTGTTGATTTTTGTAATTCTAAGTGTGATCATCTGGGAAAAAAAATCCACAAAGTGTGATTGACAACCATTTTCCTGTCTGTTGCTTGTAGATAAGCCTTGCTCCATTTCAAAATATTTTGACTCCTGCTATCTAATGTATTAAATGCTCTCCCAACTTACCTTACCCTTTAAAGCGCTGTATGCTATTCACTACAGACGATTTTTTAGGCCTAATATTCAAAAGACAGCAATTGTTTCAAAGCAATGTGTGCTTGAATGATGTAACTCATTTTGTGAATTTAGCAGGGGAGAAATGTTGACCAATATACTACTGCAGCAGAGCAGTTTCTGTCATTAACTCGCTTTAGAAAAATTAAAGCTGCATTCCTCCACAATTAATTCCTTTGCAATCAATTGTATTTTAAATATTAAATAGCTCCTGAAAAAAAAAGTTTAAAATCTATTTATTTTTTGAACAATATAAAATAAATCCTTGCTGAGTTTAATTCAATAGGATTACTTTTAATTTTTCTGATGCTGCACTCATGTTGGTCCCAGAGTTTTTCCTAAATTGGACTATGGCTTTTACTCTGGTTTTTTTTAACTTCACCCTGAAGATTCAGTGACTGGGGTGGATTTGGGAGCTAATGGTGCATATAGGCTGCACCATATCTGGATGAGACAGGCAGGATGGACCATTTGGTCTTTCCTTGTCTTTTTGTATGTTGGGGATAATTAAGAATCTCCTGTTTATTTTAAAATAGAAACTGAATATTGTATTTCTTTGAAAGGGTTAAACATTGGTGAAATGCACCATTTATTCATGAATTCTGATCAATAGATTTAAATATATATCAATTATGAAATTGTCGTTAACTGCAGAAATTATTTTTCCCAATTTTTGACAGTCTGCTGCTTCATAGAGAAAATGTCACTGTCAAAAATGCCTTTGAAGAATGACTCCTTAATTGGTAAGCTGATTTTTTTTAATGTATTCTGTAAAACTTCCTGTTGTTATAACTAGTTTCCACCAAAGATAAGATCAGTAGTGAAGGTACTACTTCAGTAGTATTTCCAGTACTTTTGTAGGTGTACAAAATCGATGACATGTTTAGGAATTTTTAACAAATAGAAAAACTACCAGTTTCAAATTTCATATGTACAGATTAATGTAATGTATTTCAGGAATCAAGGATAGTTCAGTCTAGTTGCATGGGTATTGCAGATCTTGACTTCTTCATTTTAATTACCTGGTTGGCTGCACTGAATACAGCAATGATGAACAACTGGAAGAAAAAACAAAGTCTAGAAGAAAGGAAAAAGGAATTTAAAAAATCTTTCCATCTTGTGAGCCACACTGGCTTTCATTCATAGCATTTTTTGAGGCTGTCTGTGTATCCCATTGTCAGAACCAGTTTATCTGAAAGAGTACAGATCAGAGAAGCAGTTATTCAGAGGAGGATGGAGGTGTTACTTTTTAGTGTAATATTTTGAGGTGTTTCTTTCATGTTGAATACAAGTCCAGCATCGATGCAATAATGCAGAATATTTTTCTCCATTTGGGTAATGTTAATAAGGAAGTTGGTGCAGATGGGGAATCCTACTTTTACACTCACTGACTTTTTTGTTAATATTAGTGAAAGGAGGAAAACATATCCCCACATGGTTAATCTGAATATTGGACTTCAATGATAGATTTTTATTTGTAGCAGTAGATATTTTATGTTCTTGTAAAATTATTTTAAAACAGAAATATAAAAAGCAAAATGAACTCTGAAGTGTACCTTAAAGCAAAAGGAAAAATTAAATGGCTAATTTGCATTTTAGTTCCTTTCTTAAATGATTCTGCAGTAAGCATCTGTTTACTCTGCGCAGAAGCCTTACATTTCTTTAGCTTAGATGATTGCTTATCTTTCAGAACAAAATTGTTTTGCCATTTAATTAAGAAAGCAGTGTATATAATTTGAGCCTGTCTTTTGCTCTATGTATTTGCTGCATTAATTAGGTTTCAACATGCAAAATATTTGTAATTGTTGAATCTTTTAAGGGATACAGATAAGCTTCATTATCAAGTTACTTTGTAATAGCATTTTGTTTCCAACCTAAAGATGGTTGCTGATTGAAAAAACAAATTTCTTTTTGGTTAGGTGAGTGGCAGTGGCTTATTGATGACAGTCTGAAAAGCATACATCACTTCACAAGCACTGCAAAACAGAAAATCAAGGTATTGCATCTTATTATGGTCTTCCTATGGAAAACACTGACAGATTGTAAATGCTATGCTGTAGAAATTAGACTTGCCAATTGAATGGCACGTTACAAATTTGAGTCGTGGGGGGGGTTAGGTCTCATAAGAAAAGCACTATACAAGCTTTCTGTATTATTATGTTCAAGTAAAATACATGCTAGTATAGTTGTGAACAGAGAAGGGCTGTCTGTCTTTATCAAAACAAGCTTTTTACAACCTTGTGAAAGAGAAGGCTCCTTTGGCAATTAAGCACCTGGCGCCATCCTTGCTCATTAGTTAGGAAGGGGAGTCGTCACTAGCTGTGTTATGCTTTGCTTGAAAATGAGGGTTAATACCAACCTAGAGGCCACTAATCATTAAGGAGGTGATAGCATCACCAGTGGAACGCACAAGGAGTAACTCAGAAGTATATCATACTTGGTGTGAAGATAAGGAATCAACAGATGGTTGATAGTGACTGTGGGAATCAGAAAGGAGTGTTGCTATGCCAAATGTTAGGAGGAAGGGAGTAGTACTGATGGCCCCCCTTTCAGATAGAGAGGAGATGATTGATGGGAAGCTTATATAGACATACAGAGCTTATTGTCTTTAAAACATATGTAAGTGAGGTGCTTTTCGGTAACTAACCAGAAGGTTCTCGGGGCGAGGCTGGACGCCCACATGGATCAGGCTGCCAAAGATGCGTTTTGGGGTCTGCTGTTACATAACAATAAGCCAGGTTGTATCAATCTAACCAGCGTACTTAATTGTACTGTTGTATTTTAAACATCTTTGTTACTTGATATAACTTCTTAGTAAAGCTATTATACTTTGGCACCAACAGCCTCACGGCCTTTATTCATGGACAAGAACAGTTGAAGTAAAAGCCATATTGGTATAAATATATAATTTTTACTTACGTAAGATATCCATTTCCAGTTCAAGTAATATGAAACATACCAATATGTTTTGTGATGCTTTATGTGACGATGTTACTGGTCTAATTGATAGTATTTTATTTCCCCCCCCACTACTTTCCCTCCTTCTTAACACTGATAAAGTTCAGGAACAGTATGTTTATTACTTTCTTTGTAAAAATTAAATTGCTCAAATAAAATTGCTGAAAAACAGTAGTAACCCTTATGTTCTCAGTTTCAGGAAGCTGTTATCTCAGCACTAACTGCTTTGTGCAACGAGTATTACCAAACTGCCCAAGGAACAGCAGATCCTGAAGTACAGAGTAAGGAATTGATTTTGTTTGGTCCTCTTCAATTTATAAGTGGATTTCACTCATTTTTTTCCTGAAGTTTCAATCCATTTTAATAGATCCCTGTTCAGTTTTAATTTGACGTCACAATTATCATCAATTCACACCTGCTGCCATTTTCTTTTCTTTTTACATAAAATGTTCATCCATGTTATATACTTCAAATCAGTTAGATTCAAGTATCTAAATGAACAGTGTATAAAAACTTCAGGAAGATTGCTTTAACAATAATTCTAAAGACAACTGATTTATTTTTTTTAAAAACATTTTGTTTTTCTGAGATGGATTTTCAGGTTAAGTAGATTTAAATTAAACTTAAAAATGTTGGATTGTAAATATCTCAAAAATCATCATCCTCTTCACAAATGAAGTCTTCTACTCCCATCATCTCCATTATTTCCAAGTTTCTCTGGCTTCCTGTGCCCGAGTGAATTGATTTCAAGATCGTTGTCCTCGCTTTCAAATTCCACCATGGCCTTGTCCCACCTATCTTAATGATCTTCTCCAACCATATATTCTCCATGCACACTCATCCTTTCACACTGGGTTACTCCTTGTTGCCTGCTCACTTTGCTCTATTAATGGTGGCTGCTCTTTCAGGCACCGTGCCTCTGCTGTCTGGAACTTCTTCCCTGTACCTGTACCGTACTTCCTCCGCTTGAAAACTTTTCTTTTTGGCCATGCATTCAACCTCCTCCACCCTCAACCTTTTCAATTTTCCTCTTTCCATCCTTCTCAGCACCCGCCATGTTTACACCGCAGCGTAAAGTACTTAAAGATGTCTTCATGTATGCAGAAATGTAAGTTGTTAGGTTAGGTGTGTTTTTATGTTTACCTCACAAGTAGTGAACCCGTTTTAAAAAAGAAAAATGATCTTCTATAACCCATCCCTGTAACACATTTCTTTTACAGCTCCTTAATTCAATGTGAGAAAGGAGGTTTACTGTTTGCACATGTATACACTTGCATTTGTATTTTAAACAAGTTTCAGATAAATACATTTTTCTCTGCTTAAAAAAAGTTATTGATTGTTTAGAAATGCAGCTAAACAATCTACAAATCAAATTGAGCAAGGAATGCATATGTACTGTTTTCATTCACACATCTTTGTTGGTTGTATAGGGCACAATACATTTCTTCATCTAATATACTTGTAGGTATCAACTTTTTAAAATTTAAGTACATCAGTATTGAATTTGAACAAGATTTTGGCAACCTACTGAGTTATGGGGGAACACATACAAAGGTCATGACTGGTGAATGTAGAAGCAATGATGTGACTTTGTAATTTTTGACGGGTCTCAAATCTGCTAGCAGCACTGTGGTTTTAGGATACTTAGATGTAAGGTCATGAAGTAATATGCTTCCAAACTACTGAGATCAATAATAACAGATGCTGTTTAGCCAATCAATTAATTAACAATAAAGCAAGTATATTATTGCAACATTTAAGTTCTGGGAGAAAAACCCACCCTCAACCCCTCTGTCCTTGCTAACTACTGCCCCATCTACAAACTCCCTTTCCTCTCCAATGTTCTTGAACATGTGTCACCTCCCAAATACATGCCCATTTTTCCTGCAACTCCACGTTAGAATCTCTTTACCTTTTTATATTAATGGTGCTTTGTACAGAGTGCTGGATATCAGACAAAGCAGACACAAAATATGCATATTTCTCAGATATTAGGCTGCTCTTTTATCTGGCAACTTACACCTCATGAATCACTGAGCCCTACATGTTTGCAGCATGGAAGGCCGCTTGGCTCATTGTGTCTGCCGGCTCTTTGCTAGAGCAACACAAAACTAATCCCAGTGCCCTGCTCTCTCTCCATAGCCATGTAACTTTCATAATTTTAAGAACCTCTGTTAAATTTCCTCTTAGCCATCGCTGCTCGAATGGGAATAGTCCCATTCCTGACATCATTCATATTCTGCCCTGCTTTTCATAATAAATATTGAGAAGTAGGGAGGAATATTGTCCTTGAGTGGCATTATAACATGTTATCATTAAAGTCACTAATTTTTAATTTTGTTGCTTATTTCCCAATTTTACTTTTTCTTTAGATAAACTAGTGGACAAATACATTTCAGAGCTTCAACGTTCTGAAGAAATGACTCGTTGTGGATTTTCTTTGGCATTGGGTGCACTTCCTAAATTTATGCTCAATGGCAAGCTCCATCAGGTGAGTTTAAAGATTTTTCCACATTAACAATTAATTAATAAAACTTTTAATGAAATGTAAATTGTGCGTGCTGGTTGGCCAGATATTACATTTCGGTATAGAGCATATCTTGTCACTGTAAGGATGTCAAATGTTCCGATTCTGTGACTGGTAACGCTCTTTAAGGGTTTATTTGCTGGAATAGCAAAATGACTCTTAACTTAGGAAAAATACAAGCTGGCCAGTATTTTTTTTAAAAATGCTTTAAAAATGTTGTCACAAGTAGCATTAAAATAATACACCCCTAAGTTTAACTTAAAAATGAACTCTATCAGGCCCAGGTATGGGCAGATACATAGTAACATCACTTCATCTGATTAAAGCACTTCATGTTTGGATTCCAATATAGACTAGAGTTGGAACTGAAGTGGATAATTTGTCAGGGCATATATGTGATGGTGTGGTGACTGTGCTACATTCCATTTTATTTGAACTTGAACAAACATTTTAAAATATATGTAAATTTTGCACAGAGATAGCTAATCAATGGTTTGGGAAAGAGCTTATCAGGTAAGATAAGGGAGTGCAAAAAGCTGAGAAAGGAACTATGATCAACAACACAAACTTGCATCTGTATAGTGCTCCTAATATGCAGGAGGATGTCTCTGAGTACTTTACCATAAGGAGGAAAGGGGCTCAGACATCAAGCATGGCAAAAGAGAAGGGGAATGGAAAAGCTGAGATGGAAACCAAAGGCACAGTTAAAGAGGAGGGTTTTGAGTTTTTAAAAAGCACAGAGGGAAGTGACAAGGTGAGGAGAACTGAGTAGAGAATGTCACAGAGCGGGAATGCAATGGCAGCAGCTGATGGTGGAGCGGAAGGAACAAGTCTGCGAGGCACAGTCTGCTGTTAGAAGAGCAGAGAATGTGCACAGGGATGTAAGGCAGGATGGGGTAGCATGGGGTAAGGCTACAGAGTGATTTAAAAGCAAGGATTGAAATTTTGAAAATGACACGCTGGGGTATGGAGAGCCAGTGGTGCTTCGAGAGGATGGGGGTGATATCATAATGGACCTGGAGTGGGTGAGGGCTACAGCACTTTGGCTAAATTGAAGTGGTTTGATAGTGGCGCCAGCTAGAAGAGCACTGGAGAAGTTACGGTAATGGAGGCATTGAGTGATGGCCAAGGGGTGGCTGCAGCCAAACGTGGCTTGCGAGTATCTTTAATCCACCTGTGAAGCTCCTGCCAGTTTCTTCCTTCCTTTACCCTTCAGCAGCTTCAAGTTGTTTATAGCTCCCAGGCTTGGAGAACAGGAAAAGACTTGTTCCCTCATTGCTGGATTTTGACCAATCAGGGAATAACCTTCACCAGTTTTACAGACCCAGCAATTTTAAAGAGCTGCGCATTCAGTCCCGATGCCCATGCTAGATCTCCCCTGTTGTCAACTGTTCACAGAAGTAACATCTTTTGAAGTAAGGATTATGGGCTCGATTTTCGGACCTCCGAGCCGGTGGGTTCGTGGCGGGGGAGCTCCGAAAATCTGGGATTCCCGGGGCGGGTCCGGAGCCTGGCTCCAACCCCCCACTTCCGGGTTCCCCAGTGACATGTTTAGATGCACGCGCAGCCCCCACATATGGGACCCCGGCGGCAATTAAAGCCGGCGGGATGCCACATAAACTAATTAAGTAGATACTTCAGGTCGTTTGCAGATCTGATTGACATGATATTTTAGGAGGGGTGGGATTTTCAACTCAACTGAGATTGTTTCCTGTACTGGGGGAAACACTCCCAGTTGAAATGGACGTGTTGCAGCCACCAGCCTGTGGGAGCTGCAAAGGTCCATTTGACAGGTGGGGGAGAGACCCTCGGTCATTGCAGGAGGCCACTCTGTCACTTTGGACAAAGTTTGGCCCGCACCACCCTCCTCCTAACACTAAAATTCACCAACTTGGAACCTCAACCCCGGTGTGCAGACACATTTGCCTACCTTGCGGACCCCCTCAAACGTATATCTTCCGGTTGGGGGCCGCCGTAGCTGCAGTCATGACCTCCTCGAAGGACGAACAGCGTCATCAGCCTCGCTGGCCACGCCGTCCACCTCTGACACGTGGAGCTCCATAACACAGTGCTGTGACACATCCACCTGCACAGTGGGAGGGAGGGCAACCGCAGAGAGAGGTGCGTCACAGAAGGCACTACCCTCACCACAGGGTATACAAACCGAGGCTCAGCTTCCTGGACCCCTCTGAGGAGCAGTGCATACGGAGGCTCAGGGTCAGTCGCCAGGTAGTCGCGGACATCTGCAGCCTCCTTAATGATGAGTTGCTCCCGGATGGACCGAGCACCCTCTTCTTACCTGTCGCTGTCAACGTCACCACTGCCCTCAACTTCTTCGCCTCCGGATCCTTCCAGGGTGCCATTGGGTACATCACCAGGGTCTCTCAGTCGTCTGCACACAAGTGCATAAGGCAGGTCACTGACGGCTTGTTCTGCAGGGCCTCGCACGATATCAACCTCCCCATGGATGACCACAGCCAGATGGACAGGGCAGTGGGATTCCACGCTGTGGCTGGCTTCCCACGGGTGCAGGGTGTAATCGATTGCACCCATATAGCAATACGAGCACCTCCACACGAGCCAGGACTGTTCATCAACAGGTAGGGCTATCACTCCATCAACACTCAGCTCATCTGTGACCACCGCAAGAGATTCCTTCACGTGTGCGCCAGATACCTTGGCAGCTGCCACAATTCCTTCATCCTCAGGGAGTCCAACATCCCGCCCCTCTTCCACTCACCCAACACCCACAAGGGCTGGCTCCTCGGGGATAAGGGATATCCCCTGCACACGTGGCTTATGACACCTCTGAGGAACCCCACCACCGAGCCACAGCATCGACATAACGACAGCCACATCGCTACCAGGTCTACAATTGAGCAGGCTATATAGGGTTGCTCAAGATGCGCAGGTGCCTTGATCATTCTGGGGGAGCGCTTCAATACGCACCACACAGAGTGGGACGCATTATTGTCGTCTGTTGTACCCTGCACAACATGGCACAACAGGGAGGGGTGCCGCTGGAGGAGGCCCCATCCACATCTGCCACCCATATTGAGGAGGAGGACGAGGAGGAGGAGGAACAACCCATGGGCAGAACAGCGGCTCACCTGGCTACTTGTGAGGCCAGGGAGTCATTTGGCAGAACGCCTCATCGCCAGAACTTTCAAACAAGCACCAAGACATAGCTTAGCTGGTGGTGAGAAGGGCCCTTCCTGTCAGATCCTTCATGCGCTCCCGGACTTTCAGCGCCACCGCACACTGTCCCCGAGGAGGCTGCGGTGCAGACGAAACCGTCACCCATCTCCTTCTGGAATGCGCCTTTGCAAAGAAGGTCTGGAGAGAGATGCAGTGGTATCTGTCCAGGTTCGTCCCGAGCAGTTCCGTAACACAGGACTCTGTGCTCTACAGGCTGTTCCCGGGGACACACACCGAGACAGACATCAGCTGCTGCTGGAAGACCATCAACTCGGTGAAAGACGCCCTTTGGTCTACCCGAAACCTGCTGGTCTTCCAGTGCTCGGACCGAGTCAGTCGACCGAGTGTTGCAGACTGGCACATTCCAAGGTCCAGGACTACGTGCTCAGGGTCGCACTGAAGCTAGGTGCGGCCGCCGCAAAGGCTCTGTGGGGAAAGGCAACCATTTAGAGCCTTCCCGCCATTGTATACCGAGGGGCTGCAATCAGGGAAAACCCCCCCCCCCGGGCAGAATGTAAAATTCAAATTGATGTAATGTACCTGTAATGAATCTGTAATGTACCTGTAATCAATAATCTGTATTGAGTATAATGCAATGAGACACCCCAGAGTGTCATGAACTGTAATTATGTACAATGTGTTCATTGAACTGTATTTGATGTAACCTGCAAATTGTATAAATCTGTATTGTGTACGTTTGGAATGTGATATGGCAACTGTATTGTATGTTTTGCTGCAAATTTTATGAATAAAGTATATTTTATGGAAAAAAAGGGAGTCACTGATATGTGAACGGTTCTCCTAACATCACCTGGACAGAGGAGCGGCCACACCAGCCCCCTCCCCTGCCCCCTGCACAAAACAGTGGTGCAACTATACCTACCCAATGGGTGGCATCAAGTGTGCGTGTTCATGGTGAACCTCATGAAAGGGACCTATTCCACAAGCCAGTAAAGAATGGGCAAGATGTGGCAGTAGTGGTGATAATAATCAGATTTATTGTGAATGTGGAAGAAAACAAATATAAATAAAAAACATCACAAATCGTCAAACACCCTTGTGCATCCCCTTTGTGCTCACAAAACCTTCGCCTTGTGTTTACGGGAACCCCTACGTGGTGCTACCCCTGTGGCTTCAGTCGAGGTAGTGGCAGGTTGCTCTTGTCCATGCCCTGACCGATGAGATGCTTTGCACAGACGCCCTCTGGGTTTCGGTGCCCGTGAGGACCCCTCCGAAGACTGCTCCACCTGCACTTGTGCAGGGGCAGACTTGAGCACCTGGAGAGGAGGCAGCATTGCGGGTACTGGTTGAGAGGGGGCAACGGGTGAGACGTGGAAGCGCTTTGAGTGGCATCCCCACCTCCATGTTCCCTTTCACCATCATCCATCTCCTGGGCCTTCCGGCATCTCTTCTCCTATCAAGGCAAAACACAGAGGTGTGATTGAGTGATGGTTGCATAGTGACCCACTGTATGCATTGGTGTGGGTGGGGTGACCGTGAGGGAGATGCATGGGAGGGTGTGTATGAGACATGGCCATGAGATTGTATGAGGATTGGGTTGCATGGTAGTGTTCGAATGGGAACTGGGGCGGTGAGTAAGTGCAGGCAAGGTGAGGATGATGGCTGAGTGGATGTGAGGAGTGATGCGAGAGCGTTGTGGTGGCAGTGCAGAAGGAGTTGTGTGGTGGTGGAAGTGATGTGGAAGACGGAGTGTGGGAGAATGTGTAAGTATACTCATTTTGGCTGACCTGGTTAGGTCATTAAAGCGCTTCTTGCACTGGACCCAGGTTCGGGAGATGTTGCTGCTGCTGCTGACCTCCTCTGCCACCTTGAGCCAGACCTTCTTGGTGGCAGAGGCAGGCCACTTCCTCCCGTCCGCTGGGAAAAAACGTTTCCCTCCTACTCCTCACCCCATCGAGCAGCACATGGAGTTAGGAGTCAGAAAACCTTGGAGCAGCCTTGCCTCTGGCCTGCTCCATGCTCCTAAATTGGCTGTTTGCTGCAGGAGGAGCATTGGAGGACTGCCCCTTTAAATATGGCTCCTCCTGCTGACAGCCTGTGATGCGGCTGCGCAGTGCGCCCGCTGCGCAGGTCCAGGACGGGAAACCCGGAAGCCAAGGTAAGTGGCTTCAATTAGGCTGCCCACGCGCCCAGTCGACCCCCTGCTGCCAACCCGCCTCCCTCTTAATATCGAGCCCAATGTCTTGAAGATAATGATTTTTTTTTCCTAAAGATGTACTGTGACTTGAAAAGGGAGAGGGGGTGAGAGAGACAGTGCAAAAGAGAAAGAGGACCATAGAAAAGAGAGACAGAACCAGAAGAGGAGAAGAAGGGCCAGGAAAAAAAAGTGGGAAGATAGAGGGTCTCAATTTTTTTCTATCAAACAACTAGGCACAGAAAAGCGGGAGGGTAAGTGATGGAAAAGGAAGATGAGACGGTGCAAATGGTCTCACTTTTTGTATGTGGCGGGTCTCTTTTTTTTGTTTTTGGAGGAGGGTTTTGTTTTTGTGTACGAGGAGTCTCGCTTTATTATGTATGGAGGATCTTGCTTTTTTATGCACGTTGGCTTGTATTACTGTGTTAAATGACAAGTATACACATTCTCCTGCTTCAAAATGTTGGATATCCCTGTAAGATTTTACCAGCAGAAGGGGAGAGAGGGTTGGAGGCCGGCAATGTCGTGGACGTGCAAGAGCATAGATGTGGGAGTGGAAGCTGATTCTGGAGTCAAGCAGGATAATTCCTGACTCAGCTTGAGAGGGGTGGGGGGTTTAAAGATAGGCTGAATGTACTGATGTTTTTTGGACGCTGAGGAGCTGTTTTGATCTTCTGCTTGCCAGAGCTGGAAAGCAGTTCACCCTGTCGAGTTGATGGGAGGAACATTCCAGCTCTGCCAGAAACCTGATAACTTTAGGGATATAAGTTGAACTCTATTATCATAATTTAATAAAAGATTATAGTACCTTTGCCCTACTCAGCCTATCTTTATACCCCTCCACTTTCAGCCTATCTCTAAACCCCTCCACTTTCTTTACTGCCCTATCAAACCTTCCCTTTCTCTCGTCCTAGAACCTATTGTAGCCTTGCAACCGTGTTCCTCGCACTACTCCTTATGTGAGTCTTTTCCACCCTGCCCACAATACTGAGACCGCATGATCAAAATCACAAACTACATTCTTTGTGATGGCAAACTTGGTTCCCTACTTCTCCTCACCCTCCACGACCTCCCTGCTGATTTTAACACAGTCGACCATCCCATTCTCCTCCACTACTAGTGTAGTCCAGTATCGGAGCATTTCTTTCCTAGTTCCACTCTTACTTAACACAATGCAGGCATTACTCTGCTGCCAATGGTTTCTTCTCTGCTTGCTCAGTCACTTCTAGTGTACTGCAGGGGACTGTCTTTAGCCTCCTCCATTTGCTGTGTACATATGAAAAGAAACAAGCTACAGGAAAAAAAATGGTACAAACTTTACTTTCAAGCTGTGAACATCAGACAACACTCCTAAGCAAAATGAATGGATAGACCTTGGGTATTAGAAGACCTGACTTGCAGGCATATTTAGTTGTGGGTTTGTGCTCCAGGGCTGTCTGTCATTAGAGATTTTCTGCTTCTGCCCAAAAACAGGTTTTGCTAGTTGTTGGCCAGCCCTCTAAAGGAAGTTTCTGAAGTTTCCCTCCTAACTCTGCCACCATCTTGTATTTTTAAAAAAGATACTAAGTTTTTTAAAAAAAATGTTCATCACCCATCACGTAATAATATAATTTGGCTAATCAACTTCAACAATCCACTGAACATCAGGGTTTTTTTTATAAAATAATCTCCTTGAGTGTACACAATGCTAAATCTAATAATTTTCTGTCTGTGCTTTCAACAAAACTTGATCTGATACTTTCATGTTTGTTATTATTTATATTTAAATTGGAGTGCAAGCTTTCTTAAATTTAGAAATCAGTGTTATAACATTACAGTAGTACTGATCTCACTAAAATGAATATTATTGATTAATTCATTGATCTGAAAATGTTGACTGATTTCACTGCTAACATAGTCAGACACACGTCGTGGACTGTAATGATGAATTGTAGCATGAATTCAACTAGTGCAAAGTCCCATTGCTCATTATCAGGAGTCTGCTTCAGTTGTTTAATCATCTTCATTACTAGTAGTGAAATATTCTATTTTTAAAACAAAATTTCCTGTTTAGTACATCTCTTTGATGATATATACTTTTTAAATTTTATATGAACAATCATACTATTAATTTTACTGTAACACAATAGCACTTGCACAACAGCAGTAAGTTGTGAATGTTTTCTAACTTATATTTGGATATTTCCCACAACTCATCACCTTTTGGCTTGTTTCAGGTTTTAGAAGGACTACAGAGAGTCACCTGGATGACAGTAAAAGATACCACCTTTGCAGATGCTAGAAGGGATGCACTGAAGGCCATTGCTCAGTATGGATTATTATGGTTTACTCAAATTAATGTACAAATTACAGTCTATTTTCACATGCTCACTGCTTAGACAAACATTTGAATTACTTAATTTTGGGGGAAAAAGTAAATTCATTAAAACAGTTTAATGATTTTGATAACATTGTCAAAAGGAGGCCCATTTTAATTTTATAAATCGTGGTAAAATTGGCAGCTTAATGAAATAAGTTAACTGAAAAATGTATTCTTCAACATTGTCAACATTTGTGTTTCTTACTTTATGCATCCCAGACAATTTTAATACTTCTTCCATTATATAATGCAAAGTAAGTGGTGTGGCTCATTCATTAGAAGTGATCAATCAATTTGTTTTTGTGCTACAACTTCAGAAAAAGCAATGCTTAATTGCTTTCAGAACAAGTACAAAATACTTTAGGTCAGTTTCTAAAAATAATATTCCTATTATAGCATGTGAATAGGAATAGAGGCTTGATTGGCATTGCTACTAAGTTATGCAGCTGTGGGAGGAAAAATTAGAGGGAGAATTATGTCTAGCCTGAAGCTGTTGGCCTCCCAGTAGTCAGCTCAAAGCAGCATGGAGAATAGGTTGCTTCTGGTCTCGGGTTGTAGATGGGCCAGAGAGTTAAGGGATGGAGGAAGAAAAAAATAGATAAATTAAAAACAGATAGTATTCCTTAGTGTCCAAACAAAATGCAACTCTTCGTTAAATTGAACTTTTAATTGTGGGACTATTTTCTGATCTATTTTCCCCAATGTTTTGACCTAGAGTCTGTAAGACAGTGGGCGTGAATGAAGATGGACCACATGATCAAGTCATCTGTCGAAGTAACGTGTCTCAGATCTACAACACCCTGTTAGATTGTATGAATGACTATACTACAGATAGTCGAGGGGATATTGGAGCATGGTATGTATAAAATGTCAATGTCAGCCATACCTGCTTATATTGTACTGTCAAACAGGAACTCGTGTATCTCTATTTTGTTGCATCATCCTGCAAAGAGTATGTGGTGTCTGATTTCACTTACAAAATCTCAAGTCCTATCAAGGAAATATTCCCACAGATACTAAGTATACTATTGTGAGGAAACATCTGATATGTGCTAGAAATGAAGTAAAGCAGTGTTGCATTTTTATTCTGGGCATTCTGACAAACTCTGAGGGATTTGAACAATTACTGAAGTTGCTAGAATGTATCAACAACAGATGAGCTAATCAGATGCTACTTGTAATAGCGCTACTGAGCCACTTAACAAGCTCAAATCTGTCAAAATGCAAGGGTGCATTGCACATGTCTATTATTTTTTATGCTGAATGGCTCAGCTGAAAGTGTGGGAAATCGGATGTATCCACAAGGCTTGCATATGCTCAGCCTTGTAATTGCAGTTTTGTGTAAATCAAATTGTAGTTTATTTTAAAATTCCGGGAGTGCTTCTTGCTATTTATGTCACATGGCTGATTACCAACTCCTAGACATGCATCAATTCCTGGAATAGGTGAGTGAGTAAATAAACTTGGAGGAGGAATTGAAATTCTGGGCACCGCACTTTAGGAATGGTATGAAGGCCTTCGAGACGGTGCAGAAAAGATTTACTAGGATGGTACCAGGGATGAGGGACTTCAGTTACGTCGATAGACTAGAGAAGCTTGGGTTGTTCTCCTTAGAGCAGAGAAGGTTAAGAGGAGATTTGATAGTGTTCATAATCATGAAGGGTTTAGATAAAGTAAATAAAGAGAAACTGTTCCCATTGGCAGAAGGGTCGAGAACCAGAGGACGCAGATTTAAGGTGATTGGCAAAAGAACCAAAGGTGACATGAGGGAAAACTTTTTTACACAGTGAGTAGTTATGATCTGGAATGCACTGCCTGAATGGGTGGTGGAAGCTCATTATTCTGCATGGCATTTCATAGACCTGTACTTCAATATTAATGCCAGGTTAGCATATGGAGAGTGACGTGAGGTGACAAATACTCTTATTTAAGACCTTTCACTTCAAATTTGCATGCCGACGTTTCTTAAACTGCATCAGTAAAGATTAGTATAAGATTCCATAGATCACCTAAAAAAGCTGTCAGTGCGACACTGCACTTCAAAACTGAACAACTCTTTATTGTTACGGTTGTAGTTATATAATTCATTAGCATGTCAGTTTATTTCAGTTGGTAGCACTCTCACCTCTGACTCGAAAGATTATCGGTCAAGGCACCATTCCAGGACCTTAGCATTTGATTAAGGCTGACACCAGTGCAGTAGTAAGGCAATGCTCCATTATCAGAAGTGCCGACTTTCAGATGAGGTGTGAACCAAAGTCCATTTGCATGGTCAGGTGGATGAAAAATCCTCGATTTTCATTGCTCCACCATTAGCGGCCATGCCTTCAACTTCCAGCCCTACAACCCTCCGAGATCTCTGCGCACCTCCAATTCTTGCCTTTGTGTGTCTCCGATTTTAATTGCTCCATCATTACCGGCAGTGCCTTTAGCTGCCTAGGCCCTAAGCTCTGGAATTCCTTCTCTAAACCTCTCTGCCTCTCTACCCCTCTCTCGCCCTTTAAGACGCTCCTTAAAATCTACCTCTTTCACCAAGCTTTTGGTCACCTGTCCGAATATCTCCTTATGTGGCTCGGTGTCAAATTTGGTTTGATAATCGCTCCTGTGAAGTACCTTGGGACGTTATACAACGTTAAAGGCGCTATATAAATGCAAGTTGTAGTTGTTGTTGAGTGCTTAAATCTGCCGATTTTGTAAAGGTGCCAATCTCCCCTGTTGCCCAGTTATATCCCGGGATACAGACACACATTGCGCGGACTGGGGGGAAATTCCCAAGGACCTGGGCCACCTGCTAATATTTACATGGAGTGAGCCCCAAAATATGAGAAATTGGAACATGCTGAGATTCATTTTCAGTGGCGGTAAAATCTGTTCATTCATTTCCTGAAGTTTTTTCAGTGTTTCCTGTAATATGCATCCACCCGACAATGTGGAAAATTGCCCAGGTATGTCCTGTCCACAAAAAGCAGGACAAATCCAATCCGGCCAATTACCGCCCCATCAGTCTACTCTCAATCATCAGCAAAGTGATGGAAGGTGTCGTCGACAGTGCTATCAAGCGGCACTTACTCACCAATAACCTGCTCACCGATGCTCAGTTTGGGTTCCGCCAGGACCACTCGGCTCCAGACCTCATTACAGCCTTGGTCCAAACATGGACAAAAGAGCTGAATTCCAGAGGTGAGGTGAGAGTGACTGCCCTTGACATCAAGGCAGCATTTGACCGAGTGTGGTACCAAGGAGCCCTAGTAAAATTGAAGTCAATGGGAATCAGGGGGAAAACTCTCCAGTGGCTGGAGTCATACCTGGCACAAAGGAAGATGGTAGTGGTTGTTGGAGGCCAGTCATCTCAGCCCCAGGGCATTGCTGCAGGAGTTCCTCAGGGCAGTGTCCTTGGCCCAACCATCTTCAGCTGCTTCATCAATGACCTTCCCTCCATCATATGGTCAGAAATGGGGATGTTCGCTGATGACTGCACAGTGTTCAGTTCCATTCGCAACCCCTCAGATAATGAAGCAGTCCGAGCCTGCATGCAGCAAGACCTGGACAACATCCAGGTTTGGGCTCATAAGTGGCAAGTAACATTCGCGCCAGATAAGTGCCAGGCAATGACCATCTCCAACAAGAGAGAGTCTAACCACCTCCCCTTGACATTCAACGGCATTACCATCGCCGAATCCCCCACCATCAACATCCTGGGGGTCACCATTGACCAGAAACTTAACTGGACCAGCCATATAAATACTGTGGCTACGAGAGCAGGTCAGAGGCTGGGTATTCTGCGGCGAGTGACTCACCTCCTGACTCCCCAAAGCCTTTCCACCATCTACAAGGCACAAGTCAGGAGTGTGATGGAATACTCTCCACTTGCCTGGATGAGTGCAGCTCCAACAACACTCAAGAAGCTCGACACCATCCAAGATAAAGCAGCCCGCTTGATTGGCACCCCATCCACCACCCTAAACATTCACTCCCTTCACCACCGGCGCACAGTGGCTGCAGTGTGCACCATCCACAGGATGCACTGCAGCAACTCGCCAAGGCTTCTTCGACAGCACCTCCCAAACCCGCGACCTCTACCACCTAGAAGGACAAGGGCAGCAGGCGCATGGGAACAACACCACCTACACGTTCCCCTCCAAGTCACACACCATCCCGACTTGGAAATATATCGCCGTTCCTTCATTGTCGCTGGATCAAAATCCTGGAACTCCCTTCCTAACAGCATTGTGGGAGAACCGTCACCACACGGACTGCAGCGGTTCAAGAAGGCGGCTCACCACCACCTTCTCGAGGGCAATTAGGGATGGGCAATAAATGCCGGCCTTGCCAGCGACGCCCACATCCCGTGAACTAATTTTAAAAAAAAATATCCGAGGGAGAAAAATTGTATCAGATCAGGGGCTTGATTGTTTGTTTCTCACTGATTTCTCGATTGTTTGCCGTTTTAACTAACCTTGCAATGTAGGAACATTAGATGAAACCGCTATATTGGTCATCGTGTACAGTGGGCAAATTGCATTTGTACAAACTCGCCCACTGTAAGCGGTGGGGACTATAATGACCACAAATTTCTCCATATCAACACTCAATTTACACATGCAACTTAAATATAACAACTGGATGAGTTCCCCATCCCCTGCCCCCACCCAAAGTCACGATACTTGTTTAAGAGATCGATAATAAACAAAGTACAAACAGATTGTCTTAAGGAAACTGGGCTTGCCTGTGTTATTTGAAAATATTTTTGATGCACTTTTAATGTGAAGATAAACTCCAGATGCAGTTTTTTTTTATTTTTGCTTTCGAATGATATTTACAGTAAGAGACTATTCAACCATTTTTCTAACACTAGGGACTAATTTTAAGGTTGAATAAAATAACCACTCGGAACTAAGATGAAATTTCCTATGCTAATTTTACACAACCAACAGAGAGATGTAGATATTCATTCATTTAGGTTGGGCTGGGTTCAAATCTAGGACTCTGGGGTGAAAGGACTGTGTGCTTAACCTGTTGTATCAAACAGCTACCATTTGATATTGTTAATGAATCCTGTGTAATTTGTAGAACTAGCCTTATTGCTTTCCCAGCCTTGGATGGCTTTGATTGATGTTTTAGGTAACTTCACGTAACGGTCCCACTGCAGAAAATTTGCAGCCTGTTCCCAGAAGGAGCATACTTAAATAAAGATGAATGGATATCAAGGAGGGCAACTCCAACTGATGCTGATGCCAGCAAAAAGCTCAGGAAGTCTTCTACTTGAAAGTAAAATTGAAAGCACTCCCACAGTTAACATTCATTCCAGGGTTTGTCAAAAAGTTGAAATTCCTTTGAAGAATGTCCAAGAAACAAATTTGCAAGTTAGTAGTATTTTTGGATACTAACCAGAATGCATATATGCCACCATCCCTATTTAAACAGACTAACAGACTCTTGAACCCAAGAATCCGGTTTTCTTCTGTACGCAACAGATTTTTTTTTGTTGGCACCAAGTGCTACCTCTATCATGTCAACGATCTGGGGCAGGTTTCTGCTAGTGCAGATCAGCTTTGCAAAATTAGAGTCTAGTACTGTTAGGTTTTCTGCTTCTATTTAAAAATTAGATTGTCACTGCACATATGCAGGCATATGTGGATTATATCATGTATATGTATGTGTGTCTGCCTGTGGATGCACATTGCTGTACCAAGTTTCGAGGCAGCAGGACTTAGTGTATGTGACAAGTATGACATGGCCACACACAATGTATATCTGTCCACCAGCATAACTCTGCAACATTCAAAGGGTTCAGATTTGCAGCACTAGTTATTGGTTTCATTGTGCATCATGATGTGCATGGTAAGGCCTTGTATTGCTCTATCAAAAACTAGAGCTGATGCAGTGTTATTCCACACAAGACAATTGCCTTGAGTGGGTCTCTATGGAGATATTCCAACTTTGTTGCACTAAGATTCAGCAGCTCCATGCTATTATTTTTGTATCAAAGTAACAGGGCATTACAGGAGTATTGAGTGAATATTGCATCAAATTACATTGGGACTACAGCACTGAAACAGCCCGTACGGCCCAACTAGTCTATGCCGACGTTTATGCTCCACTCGAGCCCCCTCTCTCTGTACTTCATCTAACCCTATCAGCGTACCCTTCTATTCCTTTCTCCTTCATGTGCTTATTTAGCTTCCCCTTAAATGCATCGATGCTATTTGCCTCAACAATTCCTTGATGTAGCACGTTCCACATTCTTACAATTCTTTGGGTAAAGAAGTTTCTCCTGAATTCCCTATTGGATTTATTAGTGACTCTTTTATATTGATGACCTCTAGTCTTGGACTCCTGCCCAGTGAAAACATTTTCTCTGCATCTACCCTATCAAACCCTTTAATTATCTTAAAGATCTCTATCAGGTCACCCCTCAGCCTTCTCTTTTCTAGAGAAAAGAGCCACAGCGTGTTCAGCCTTTCCTGATAAGTGTATCTTCTCAGTTCTGGTATCATCCCTTGTGAATCTTTTTTGCACCTTCTCCAATGCCTCTATATCCTTTTTATAATATGGAGACTAGAACTGTGCATAGTACTCCAAGTGTGGTCTAACCAAGGTTCTATATAAGTTTAATGTAAGTGATAATATTGAGCACAAAAGTTACACCTAACCTTCCTTAATAGGATGTTCCTCATTCTTGGAATAATATCGTTCACACAAGTACGCCAGCAATCCAAAGGTATATCTGATCTAAGAATTTGTGTGACTTGGCACTTGTTAATCTTGGAGCACTGATTATCCGCCATACTGGAGGAGATCATCTTAAGTTCCACTGTTCAACAACAACAAAATGCTGTGCATTTATATACCACCTTTAACATTGACTAATATCCCAAGGCGCTTCACAAGACATGTAATGAGACAAAAATTGACATCGAGCCAAAGACCAGATATTACAAGGGGTGATTAAAAGCTTGGTCAAAGAGGTAGGTTTTACGGAGGGTCTTAAATGAGGTGGTGAGGTGGAGGGAATTGCGGAGCTTTGGGCCTAGACAGCTGAAGGCAAAGCCACCAATTGTGGGGCGAAGGGAGTGGGGGATGCATAAGAGGCCAGAATTGCATGAACACAGAATTCTTAGAGGTTTATAACAGGAGGAAACTACGGAGATATAGAGGGGTGAGGCAAGGAAGGGATTTGAACAAGAGGATGAGAATTTTAAATTAGATGTGTTGGGGGATCGGGACATTGTAGGTCAGTGAGCGGGACGTGGTTCATGTTAGGATACGGGTAGCAAAGTTTTAGATGAGCTAAAGTATGTGGAGGATGCGAGGCTGGCCAGGAGAGCACTGGAATAGTCGAGTCCAGAGGCGACAAAGGCATGGATAAGGGTTTTTGATCGGTGCAAAGATGGGCAATATTACGGAGGTGGAAGCAGGTGGTCTTTGTGATGGAGAGCATATTGTGTTGGAAGCTCAGCTCGGATTCAAATTTGATGCTGAGGTTCTGAACGATTGGCTTCAACCTGAGACAGTGACTGGGGAGGGGGATGGAATCGGTGGGGTAGGTACAGAGTTTGTGGTGGAGGCTGAAGACAATGGCTTCGGTCTTCCCAATGTTTAACTGGAGGAAATTGCAGCTCATCCAGGACTGGATGTTGGACAAGCAGGCTAACAGGGTCAAGTGAGGTGATGGAGAGATGGTATTATACATGTGGAATCTTGAGCAATTTTTTTGGTTGATGTCGCTGAGAGGCAGCATATGGATGAGGAAGAGGAGGGTGTCCAGGATAGATCCTTGGGGACCTCCAGAGATAATGGTGTGAGAGTGGGAGGAGATGCCATTGCTGGAGATGCTCTCGCTACAATTGAATAGGTAAGTGTGGAACCAAGCAAGGGCGGTTAGATTACCAGTATCCAATATTTTACTTCCGTCTAACACTTATGTTATTTTTATTGGATACATAGAGACTCATTCAGCTCTGATGAAATAGGGTGGAGAGGAGAAAATTGGGATAGTCGAGTCTGGAGGTGATAAAGGCATGAATGGGGATTTCAGCAGCAGATGATCTGAGGGAGGGTCGTGGGCAGGTAGTGTTATTGAGGTGGAAGTGGGCAGTCTTTGATGGAGAACGTGGGGTCGGTAGCTCAGCTCGGGATCATATAGGACGCCGATTTTTCAAACTGACTGGTTCAGGCTAAGGCATTGGCAGGGGAGGGGGATGGAATCAGAATTTGTGGCAGGGATTGTAGATTGTCCCAACATTTAACTGAATGTTGGACAAGCAGTCTGACAATGCCAAGTTAGCGGAGAGGTAGAGATGGATGCTATCGGAAGACACGTGGAAGCTGACCCCATGTCTGCAGATGTTGTTGCCAGGGGGCAGCATGTAGATGAGGAAGAGAAAAGGGAACTCAGGAAGAGAGGTCAAGGAAGTATAACACCCCACAGTCACACAAACCATGTCATTTGAGACTTTGGCTATGATCGTTTTGGTGATCAGCAAGGGACAGAAACCCGATTGGAGAGATTAAAACATGGAGTTGCGGGAAGTATAGGCTTGGGTTTGGAAGTTGACAACACATTCATGTACTTTGGAGAGGCAAGGGGGGTTGGAGATGGGGTGGTACTTTGCAAGGGTGGGTTTTTTGAGGAGAGGTATGGTGGCAGTGGTTTTGAAAGAGAGAGGGGAGTGAGTACCTGAGGAGAGGGAACAAATTACAGTGTCAGATATTCAGAAATTATAATACAGATTTTGGGAATACAGATGGGGTAATACTGAAACAGGAATCTAACTTACTTAATATTGCATTATCTATGATTGTGACTCACATTTGAATGCCACGCACTAACTTGTCTCACAGTACCTTTATAATTACAAGTCTTGCGTCTAGTGCCGCACCTGAAGGTATGACCTTGTAGGTGTCACACCTCAAAACTGTTATGCATGAGGATGTAACACACCTTTAAGGCAAAAAATGATCATTAGCTCAATCTGATTGAATGGGAAAGAATCAAAGGTAACAGAAAATACAAATGAGGAATGAAGAACATCTGAAAACCGAGTAATCAAGTCCTTCAATTTTTCTGCAAAGCTTTCATTCATAAAGCAGCAAGTACAAAAAAAACCAAGTTGTTCTTGGCTGTCATTCTCTTACCTCACTCAGGACAATCTATACAGCTAGAAATAGCTTGTATAAAAAAGGCACAAAAATGTACACAATTCTGGGGGGAGAAAATCACTCAAGTTACACACTAACTTGAATATCTAATGTTGGAGGTGTCTGCAGGAATTTTACCCCACATACACCTCGCTTCTGTGTAGGTTCTGAGGCTTGAGTTAGAAATTTTACTTTGGTTTTGCTGCAAAGGATTTCCAGCAATGCGGAAAAATTAATTGTGTGCGCGCGAGTTTGAGTTGTATCATAGGATTGTAGCTTTCACCCTCCTCCTATAATGACCAGCATGCACCATGGCAACTATATTATATTAGAAAAAATACAGTTATTGTAAAGCATTTGTTGCTGGAAAAGTTTAAAAACATTTTTTTTCATTATTTTATACAACTTAAGCTCTTAAATGAAAATTCTAAGCTAATGGTGTTGCTTGAGATGAGGGTATTTTGTGTTATTGAGAGATTAGTGTTGAGGCTGGGGCCAGACGGGATTACTATGAAGAACTTTGATGCTGTCATTCAGCTAGGTCTAGACCATGGCAGTTAGCCAGTTGCTGAGATGCTTGTTACTGGAGACTCAATGGGAGGCAAAAGAAGCAGTGCTACAGGGATGACAGCTCCAGCAAGAATTGCAAATAGAAATTAAGGAGGAGAGAAAGTTTTGCTTATACTCATCAAAATGGCAGAAAAAGAGAAAAGTTTTGAAGATGATGGAGGGAAAAATAATTAAAATGCGTACATCTTAAGCAAATATTGCAAATCAACCTTGGAAAGTAAAGCAAAAAAAATATTTTCTGTAATGTAAATAACTGGGAGGAAACTGGTAAGAAGAACAAAGTTTGTTTTGCTTGGAAATAAGCACCACAAATATTCTGTCTGTATCAGTGCGGTATCTTAATATTTGTACCTACTCAGTCATGTGATATATTGCTTCAGTAAATTTGCTATAATAATTGGCAAACCCCATTGAATTTAATCTGTGATACCACCATGATAAACATCAGAAACCGCACTCAAGGCCTACTTAAGAGCCATGGCACTGGAGTGCGGTTTCTAATGTTTATCATGGTTATGAACATACAAATTAAGAACAGGAGTAGGTCATTCGGCCCCTCAAGCCATTTGATAAGATCATGGCTGATCTGATTGTGACCTCAACCCTACTTTCCCATCCACCTACTATAACCTTTGACTCCCTTGTTAATCAGGAATCTATCTAACTCAGCCTTAAAAATATTCAATGACCCTGCCTCCACCGCTCTCTGGGGCAGTGAGTTCCACAGACTCATGACCATCTGAGAGAAAAAATGTCTCCTCATCTCTGTCTTAAATGGGAGATCCCTTATTTTTAAACTGTGTCTCCTAGTTCTAGTCTCTCCCACAAGGGGAAACATCCTCTCAGCATCTACCATGTTCCACCATGGTTACATTGTAAAGATTTAATAAGATGTAAATAAAAAGAGGACAATCAAACAATAACTGACGCAGCTCATACCAGAAATAATACTGTGGGTGAGTGCTAGTATAATAGAAACTTTCTTTTGAGATCAGGTAGATAGGTATAATATGGTGGATTTTCATTGGAATACAATAAAACAGGCTTTTTGTCTGATTTGTTAAAGTAACGGTTATGCATTATTATGATGGAAATAGATAAGTAGCATGATTTGCATTTTACCTTCCCACATATTTCTTATACTAATACCATACAATAGGTCATAGATACTGTACAATATAATACTGCATGTTGGTCTAACCTAGGTTTGATGTTATAGCAGCACTACTTGTGCTACCTGTTACATTCCTATTAGTGTACATGGAGTAGTTTGAGATTTGAATTTCCAGTGCAAAATTAAGACCCATTGGATCTTGCAATTTCATCTTTAATGAATACAGAGCTTTCTTTTTCTCTTCCTTAGAGGTTGCGTTCTTGCATGCTTTAAGTCACAGGATATTTAAGAGTGTTGAGCTGACCTAAAGCTTTAGGCAACATGGAATTCCTTGATGTTATAGGATTCAGGTGTACACATACAATTTCCCCACAGTGCGTTTGTGTGTAGATGCCAAGCCTGTCATCTCAGGCCACTGTCTTGTATAAGAACATAAGAACATAAGAAATTGGAGCAGGAGTAGGCCAATCGGCCCCTCGAGCCTGCTCCGCCATTTAATAAGATCATGGCTGATCTGATCCCAACCACAAATCTAAAGAACACAAGAAGTCGGAGCAGGACCCGGCCACATAGCCCCTGGGCCCTCTCCGCCACCCACAGGGCATTGACCGATCCGAACTCAGCTTCATGTCCAATTTCCTGCCCGCTCCCCATAACCCCTAATTCCCTTTACTTCGAGGAAACTGTCTATTTCTGTTTTAAATTTATCTAATGATGTAGCTTCCACAGCTTCCTGGGGCAGCATATTCCACAGACCTACCACCCTCTGAGTGAAGAAGTTTCTCCTCATCTCAGTTTTGAAAGAGCAGCCCCTTATTCTAAGATTATGCCCCCTAGTTCTAGTTTCACCCATCTTTGGGAACATCCTTACTGCATCCACCCGATCAAGACCCCTCACAATCTTATATGTTTCAATAAGATCGCCTCTCATTCTTCTGAACTCCAATGAGTAGAGTCCCAATCTACTCAACCTCTCCTCATATGTGCGCCCCCTCATCCCCGGGATTAACCGAGTGAACCTTCTTTGTACTGCCTCGAGAGCAAGTATGTCTTTTCTTAAGTATGGAGACCAAAACTGTATGCAGTATTCCAGGTGCGGTCTCACCAATACCTTATATAACTGCAGCAATACCTCCCTGTTTTTATATTCTATCCCCCTAGCAATAAAAGCCAACATTCCGTTGGCTTTCTTGGTAGTCATCCATAGAGTATTACTGGTAGAAATCTGGAAGCAGGTCTCCAGTTCATTCTGTTGACTTGGTGAGGTTATTGGCATAAGAATCTACAAAGGTAAAAGGGGAGGGAAAAAAAAATCACTGGGCCTCTAAACCAGTTCAGGAGTTTTTTGATTTCTTATCTCTGGAAATGGAAATCACTGATATACCTGATAAGATGCAGTCCTGTTTCAATCCTTAGAATGAAAATGAGAAAAATCCCAGCGTGGAGCTGAATTAGTTTGCAGGATCAAAAAGGGCAATCAAGTTTCAACAGACAAAAGCTAAGGTCTTTCCAGTAATGCAGAGGCGCATGTTGCCACGGCAAACCTTTTACAAAACTGTCTCTAAGGATTCTGGGTCACCATTGCCATCATCTCTTAGGGACAAGGAAAGGAAAGTTTGTGCCAAACCAAATCTCCAGAATGAACAAACTTTATTCAGAATGTTCCTAGACCAGGTATTGAACACTGTTTGTTAAGTTCACTGCACTAGTATCCTGCCATGTGTGGATCAAAACAGGCAGCTAGATTGCCACAGTGAAAAACAACATGCTGGATGAGATTGTTAGGTATTAATTCTTGGTTCCATCTCCAAAAAAACTGGCAGGTAAGCCATTTTTGTGCTTTATGATTTTATGACTAGGAGGAGACCCAGACTTAGGGTTTCACTATTTCAGGGTGCCAATAGTTGCTGCAGCTGAATTTGTTGTGCCTATAGGTGCTTGTTTAACAGTGTTTTTATACAGATTTATACTGCAGCATTGTATCTCGTGGTCACACCCACTTCACGTGCCAGTGCTGTAATATAAATGAGGTGAGCTACATTCTGTTTGAGGCACTGGGACATACCTCAGAAGATAGTTTTGCCTCCTGCCTTCAGGGGTGGTTTCGATGCCTGGTTCCAGAGGTCATCTGCTAACAGCAAAAGTAAAATGGCTGCTGCTGGGGAAGATCTACAGTCATGAAATGTATTTGTAGCAACGGCATACTGTTCCAGTTTGCCCATCTAATCTAAGAACCAAGTTCTTCCCCTATCTTCCACCCTCTCCAGAATGGTTTTTGAACAGAAAACTTTGCGTTCTGATTGGTCATGTTAAAGTAGAACCCTTTGCATTGCTCCTAAGTTCTTACAAAAAGTAGTCTTTTCTACCTTTCTCTGCTCAGGTGAGAGATGCAGTGTAGATTTCATTCTGTGGATTTCTTCTGTTACTATGTACTCTGAGGTTTGACTTCCAGAAAATTCACTGAACTGTTGGCATTAGGTATGGGATTTCTGTATGCAATACTGTTTTCTCTCTTATTAAAATTGATAAATTTTCTTTAGTTGAAATGATGTCCTTCAAATACTTGTGGGGGGAGGGAGACTTCTCCTTTACTGGAAAGCAGCAGAATGAATGTTTCTCTTCGTAATAAATGGCCTACTAACAAAATGTGACTTTGAAATATGTGACTTCTGAGAGTGTGATTTTGTTAGCAAGTCGTTAAATGCAGAGGAAGAAGTCATTTTTCATTAAAAGAGGAATTCTTTAATTTCTACTGAGAAAAATACATACATCTTGCATTTGTGTAGAGAGCCACACCTTCCTTATTTTGCGAGGTAAAGTGGCAGTATTAGGTATTACTGTTAAAAGAACTGAATTGAATTGGGATGGAATGTTTATAGGAAGAGAAGAGAATACGTGACTTAATTTGAGCTGATTTACTATTAGCAAAGAGTGTGATGTGCCTTAACCATATTTACTTTGACACTTAGTGTTTGTAGCATAGTAGCACCATCCACTGGCATAAAGTGGCATTATTGATTTATAGAACTATCTCTAGCTCTTCAGTCAAAATGTATTGCACAACATATAAATGACTCAGCTGGTTAAAGCAACGAGAGTATAAGGCAGTGAGAGCGGGGACACGAGAGTATAAAGCAACAAGAGCGGGAGACGCAAGAGTGTAAAGCAGCGAGAGACGGGCCCGAGTGTAGAAAGCAGCGAGAGGCGGCTCCTGGAGTATAAAGCGGCGAGAGTCTGGCCCGAATGTATAAAGCGGCGAGAGATTGGCCTGAGTGTTTTTTTTATTTATTCGTTCATGGGATATGGGCGTCGCTGGCGAGGCCGGTATTTATTGCCCATCCCAAATTGCCCTTGAGAAGGTAGTGGTGAGCCGCCTTCTTGAACCGCTGCAGTCCATGTGGTGAAGATTCTCCCACAGTGCTGTAAGGTAGGGCGTACCAGGATTTTGACCCAGCGACGATGAAGGAACGGCGATATATTTCCAAGTCGGGATGGTGTGTGACTTGGAGGGGAACGTGCAGGTGGTGTTGTTCCCATGTACCTGCTGCTCTTGTCCTTCTAGGTGGTAGAGGTCGCGGGTTTGTCGAAGAAGCCTTGGCGAGTTGCTGCAGTGCATCCTGTGGATGGTGCACACTGCAGCCACTGTGCGCCGGTGGTGAAGGGAGTGAATGTTTAGGGTGGTGGATGGGGTGCCAATCAAGCGGGCTGCTTTGTCCTGGATGGTGTCGAGCTTCTTGAGTGTTGTTGGAGCTGCACTCATCCAGGCAAGTGGAGTGTATTCCATCACACTCCTGACTTGTGCCTTGTAGGTGGTGGAAAGGCTTTGGGGAGTCAGGAGGTGAGTCACTCGCCGCAGAATACCCAGCCTCTGACCTGCTCTCGTAGCCACAGTATTTATGTGGCTGGTCCAGTTAAGTTTCTGGTCAATGGTGACCCCCAGGATGTTGAGGGTGGGGGATTCGGCGATGATAATGCCTTGAACGTCAAGGAGAGGTGGTTGGACTCTCTCTTGTTGGAGATGGTCATTGCCTGGCACTTGTCTGGCATGAATGTTACTTGCCACTTACGAGCCCACGCCTGAATGTTGTCCAGGTCTTGCTGCATGCGGGCTCGGACTGCTTCATTATTTGAGGGGTTGTGAATGGAACTGAACATTGTGCAATCATCAGCGAACATCCCCATTTCTGACCTTATGATGGAGAGAAGGTCATTGATGAAGCAGCTGAAGATGGTTGGGCCTAGCACACTGCCCTGAGGAACCCCTGAAGCAATGCCCTGGAACTGGGATGATTGGCCTCCAACAACCACTACCATCATCTTTTGTGCTAGGTATGACTCCAGCCACTGGAGAGTTTTCCCCCTGATTCCCATTGACTTCAATTTTACTAGGGCTCCTTGGTGCCACACTCGGTCAAATACTGCCTTGATGTCAAGGGCAGTGACTCTCACCTCACCTCTCGAATTCAGCTCTTTTGTCCATGTTTGGACCAAGGCTGTAATGAGGTCTGGAGCTGAGTGGTCCTGGTGGAACCCAAACTGAGCAGTGGTGAGCAGGTTATTGGTGAGTAAGTGCCGCTTGGTAGCACTGTCGACGACATCTTCCATCACTTTGCTGATGATTGAGAGTAGACTGATGGGGCGGTAGTTGGCCGGATTGGATTTGTCCTGCTTTTTGTGGACAGGACATACCTGGGCAATTTTCCACATTGTCGGGTAGATGCCAGTGTTGTAGCTGTACTGCAACAGCTTGGCTAGAGGCGCAGCTAGTTCTGGAGCACAAGTCTTCAGCACTACAGCCGGGATGTTGTCGGGGCCCATAGCCTTTGCTGTATCCAGTGCGCTCAGCCGGTTCTTGATATCACGTGGAGTGAATCGAATTGGCTGAAGACTGGCTTCTGTGATGGTGGGGATATCGGGAGGAGGCCGAGATGGATCATCCACTCGGCACTTCTGGCTGAAGATGGTTGCAAACGCTTCAGCCTTATCTTTTGCACTCACATACTGGACTCCGCCATCATTGAAGATGGGGATGTTTGCAGAGCCTCCTCCTCCCGTTAGTTGTTTAATTGTCCACCACCGTTCACGACTGGACGTGGCAGGACTGCAGAGCTTTTATCTGATCCATTGGTTGTGGAATCGCTTAGCTCTGTCTATAGCATGTTGCTTCCGCTGTTTCGCATGCATGTAGCCCTGAGTTGTAGCTTCACCAGGTTGGCACCTCATTTTTAGATACGCCTGGTGTTGCTCCTGGCATGCTCTTCTACACTCCTCATTGAACCAGGGTTGATCCCCTGGCTTGTTGGTAATGGTAGAGTGAGGAATATGCCGGGCCATGAGGTTACAGATTGTGCTGGAATACAATTCTGCTGCTGCTGATGGCCCACAGCGCCTTATGGATACCCAGTTTTGAGCTGCTAGATCTGTTCTGAATCTATCCCATTTAGCACGGTGGTAGTGCCACACAACACGTTGGATGGTGTCCTCAGTGCGAAGACGGGACTTCGTCTCCACGAGGACTGTGCGGTGGTCACTCCTACCAATACTGTCATGGACAGATGCATCTGCGACAGGGAGATTGTTGAGGACGAGGTCAAGTAAGTATTTCCCTCGTGTTGGTTCGCTCACCACCTGCCGCAGGACCAGTCTGGCAGCTATGTCCTTCAGGTCTCGGCCAGCTCGGTCAGTAGTGGTGCTACCGAGCCACTCTTGGTGATGGACATTGAAGTCCCCCACCCAGAGTACATTCTGTGCCCGTGTTACCCTCAGAGTTTTCTCCAAGTGTTATTCAACATGGAGGAGGACTGATTCATCGGCTGAGGGAGGGCGGTAGGTGGTAATCAGCAGGAGGTTTCCTTGCCCATGTTTGACCTGATGCCATGAGATTTCATGGGGTCCAGAGTCAATGTTGAGGGCTCCCAGGGCCACTCCCTCCTGACTGTATATCTCTGTACCGCCACCTCTGGTGGGTCTGTCCTGCCGGTGGGACAGGACATACCCAGGGATGGTGATGGAAGAGTCAGGGATGTTGGCTGAAAGGTATGATTCTATGAGTATGGCTATGTCAGGCTGTTGCTTGACTAGTCTGTGGGACAGCTCTCCCAATTTTGGCACAAGTCCCCAGATGTTAGCAAGGAGGACTTTGCAGGGTCGACTGGGCTTGGTTTGCCTTTGTCATGTCCGGTGTCTAGTGGTCCGATGCCGGGTGGTCCATCCGGTTTTATTCTTATTGTGACTTTTTTTAGCGAGATTTTACAACTGAGTGTCTTGCTAGGCCATTTCAGAGGGCAATTAAGAGTCATCCACATTGCTGTGGGTCTGGAGTCACATATAGGCCAGACCGGGTAAGGACAGCAGGTTTCCTTCCCTAAAGGGCATTAGTGGACTAGATGAGTTTTTACGACAATCCAGTAGTTTCATGGCCACCATTACGAATACTAGTATTTTAATTCCAGATTTTATTTAATTAATTGAGTGTATAATGCAGCGAGAGAAGGGCCCGAGTGTCTAAAGCGACCAGAGATGGGCCCAATTGTGTAAAGCGACAAGAGATGGGCCAGACTGTATAACGCAGCGAGAGATGCGCCTGGGTATGTAAAGTGGCGAGAGACGGGCCCGAGTGTGTAAAGCGACCAGAGAGACAGGCCCGCGTGTGTAAAGCGGCGCGAGACGGGCCCGCGTGTATAAAGTGGCGAGCGGCGGGACCAAGTGTATAAAACGACAAGAGACGGGTCCGAGTGTATAAAGCAGCGACGAGAAACGGGCCCGCGTGTATAAAGTGGCGAGAGACGGGCCCGCGTGTATAAAGTGGCGAGAGACGGGCCCGCGTGTATAAAGTGGCGAGAGACGGGCCCGCGTGTGTAAAGTGGCGAGAGACGGGCCCGCGTGTGTAAAGTGGCGAGAGACGGGCCCGAGTGTGTAAAGCGGCGAGAGACGGGCCCGAGTGTGTAAAGCGGCGAGAGACGGGCCCGAGTGTATAAAGCGGCGAAAGACGGGCCCGAGTGTGTAAAGTGGCGAGAGACGGGCCCGAGTGTGTAAAGTGGCGAGAGACGGGCCCGAGTGTGTAAAGTGGCGAGAGACGGGCCCGAGTGTGTAAAGCGGCGAGAGACCGGCCCGAGTGTATAAAGCGGCGAGAGACCGGCCCGAGTGTATAAAGAGGTGAGAGACTGGCCCGAGTGTGTAAAGCGGCGAGAGACGGGCCCGAGTGTGTAAAGCGGCGAGAGACGGGCCCGAGTGTGTAAAGCGGCGAGAGACGGGCCCGAGTGTGTAAAGCGGCGAGAGACGGGCCCGAGTGTGTAAAGCGGCGAGAGACGGGCCCGAGTGTGTAAAGCGGCGAGAGACGGGCCCGAGTGTGTAAAGCGGCGAGAGACGGGCCCGAGTGTGTAAAGCGGCGAGAGACGGGCCCGAGTGTTAAATAGTCTTGAAGCTTAAAAAAAACAATTTAAAACAACTGTTAGCTAACATGGCAGGACAGCTGGGGTCTGTCGCATGCACATCCATGTGAGAACTCCAGAATAGTTTGTGTATCCTTGGCAACCACAATGCAGGAAGTGCTGCCAACTGCTCAAGCTGAGAGTTTCTGAGCTCGAGGGGCAGCTGGAGTCACAACAGTGCATACGGGAAGCTGATAGTTTCATGGATAGCATGTTCAGGAGGTGGTCACACTGAAGCTGCAGAGTTCAGGAGGAGAGAGAGTGGGTGACCACCAGGCAGACAGTGCAGGAATCCCCTGGGAGTGTGGCACTCACAAACCAGTATTCAGTGTTGAATACTAGTGAAGGTGATGACACCTTGGAGGAGTGCAGTCAGAAGCAAACCCACGGCACCATGGGAGACTCGGCTGCACAGAGGAGCACAAAAAAGTGTAGAAATGTAGTTATGGGGGATTAAATAGTATGGGGATAGACGGGTGTTTCTGCAACCGCAAACGTGAGTCCCGAATGGTGTGTTACCTCCCTGGTATCAGGGTAAAGGACATCACTGAACAGGTGCAAGACATTCTGCGAGGGGAAGGGAAACAGCCAGAAGTTGTGGTCCATGTTGGAACTAATGACATAGGTAGGAAAAGGGTTGAGGTCCTTTGGGCAGAGTTTCAGGAGCTAGGAAGATGATTAACGAGCAGGACCTCAAAGGTGGTAATCCCTGGATTACTCCCAGTGCCACTTGCTAGTGAGTACAGAAACAAGAAGATAGGTGAATGTGTGGCTGGAGAAGTGGTGCAGGAGAGAGGGCTTCAGATTCCTGGGGCTTTGGGACAAATTCTGGGGCAGGAGAGACCTGTACAAGCCGGATGGGTTGCACCTGAACAGGGCTGGGACCAATGTCCTCACGAGGAGGTTAACTAGTGCTGTGGGGGAGAGTTTAAATTAATTTGGTAGGGAGAGAGGCACCAGGATACAGCAGCAGAGGGACGAGACAAGGTGCACAGAAAACTAGGAGGGACAAACAACAACTGAACAGAGAATAGAAAGAGCAGGAATTAGATGGAGGAAAAAGACAAAGCACACAAGCATGGTGTTAGAATCCATGTGTGTCAATGCGAGGAGTGTTACAAATAAGGTTGATGAGCTACAGGTGCAAGTTGCTACATGGGGGTTATGATATAGTGGCTATAAATGAGATCTGGCTTAAACGTGGGCAGGAATGGGAGCTAAACATTCTTGGCTACAATGTATTCAGGGGGAACAGGGAAGGAAATAGTCAGGAGGGGGGTTGCAGTATTGATCAAGGATAATATTACAGTTCTACAGAAGAACAATATACTAGAGGGTTTAAAGACGGAATCTATTTAGTTAGAGTTAAGGAACAGAAAAGGAGCTATTACATTGCTGGGTGTTTACTATAGACCCCCAAATAGTGAGAAGGAGATACAGGAGGAAATCTGTAGGCAAATTTCAGAGAAATGTAAAAATAATACAGCAGCAATAGTAGGGACTTCAATTACCCCAGTATAGATGTAGAAAAAACACTGTAAGGACAAGGAGGGTGAAGAATTCCTAAAATGTGAACATTCTTAATCAGTATATTTCTAGCCCAACGAGGAAGGAGGCAGGGCTGCATCTAGATCTAAGGAATGAAATAGGGCAAGTGGAGTGTGTTTCAGTGGGAGAACATCTGGGTAATAGCGATCATAATATAATTAGGTTTAAAGTAGTTATGGAAAGGGACAAAGAAAAGTCAAAGGTGAAAATACCCAACGGGAAGAGAGACAGTTTCAGTGATTTCAGAAGGGATCTAGTACAGATGGACTGGAAACAAAGATTGCCCAGGAAAACAGTAAATGAGCAATGGTAGGCTTTCAAAGCGGAGATAGCTCGGGTACAAATAAAGCATATTCCCATAAAGAGGAAAGATGGGGCATCCAAAGCTAGAGCTCCCTGGATGACAAATGAAATAAAGGTTAAAATAAAACAGAAAAAGGAGGTTTATGACATGTCGGGTGCAGAATGCAGTCAAAAACCTGGCAGAATGCAGAGAGTGCAGGGGAAATTGCAAAAGAATATAAGAAGGGCAAGGAGAGAATATGAGAAAAGATTGCGGGTAACGTAAAAGGGAACCCAAAAATCTTTTATAAATAATATAAAAAGTAAAAGGATAGTTAAAGGAATGGTGGGGCTGATTAGGGACAAAAAAACAAATCTTCTTCTGGAGACAGAGGGCATGACTGAGGTACTGAATGAGTATTTTACATCTGTCTTCACAAAAGAAGAGGATGAAGTTAATGTCGCAGTAGAGATGGGAGGAGTGGAGATATTGGATAGGATAAAAATAGATAGGCAGGAGATGCTAAATGGGTTGGCATCAATCAAACTTAACAAGTCACCCGATCCAGATAGGTAGTGCAGTAGATGTTTATATATACTTTCAAAAGGCATTGATAAAGTATCACATAACAGACTTATTCAGAAAGTAGAAGCACATGTATTAAAGAGATAGTGGTAACTTGGGTACGTAATTGGCTAAGGGATAGGAGGCAGAGAGTAGTGGTGAACGGATGTTTCTCTGATTGGAGAAAAGTATGCACCCAGGGGTCGGTATTAGGACCATTGCTTTTCTTATATATAAATGACCTGGACTTGGGTATAGGGAGTACAATTTTGAAGTTTGCGAATGATACAAAACTTGGCAACCTAGTAAATAGTGAGTAGGATAGTAGTAGACTTCAGGAAGACGTAGACAGACTGGTGAAATGGGCAGACAAATGGCAGATGCAATTTAGTGTGGATAAGTATGAAGTGATACACTTTGGCAGGAACAACATGGAGAGGCAGTATAATCTAAATGGTACCATTTTGAGGGGGGTGCAAGAGCAGAGAGACCTGGGCGTACATGTTCACAAATCTTTGAAGGTGGCAAAGCAAGTTGATAATGTGGTTAAGAAAGCATATGGGATACTTGGCTTTGTAAATAAGGGCATTAAATACAAAAACAAGGAAGTCATGCTAAACCTTTAAAAATCATTGGTTAGGCCTCAGCTGGAGTATTGTGTATAATTCTGGGACCACACTTTAGGTAGAATCTCAAGGCCTTAGAGAGGGTGCAGAGGAGATTTACCAGGATGATACCAGGGATGAGGAACTTCAGTTATGTGGAGGGATTGGAGAAGCTGCGATTGTTCTCCTTAGAGCAGAGAAAGTTAAGTTAATAGAGGTATTCAAAATTATATGATGTTTTGATAGAGCAAGTAGGGAGAAACTGTTTCCTTTGGCAAGTGGGTCGGTAACCAGAGGTCATAGATTTAAAATAATTGACAAAAGAACTAGAGGGGAAATGAGGAGAAATGTTTTCACACAGAGCATTGTTAAGATCTGGAACACACTACCTGAAAGGGTGGTGGAATCAGATTCCATAGGAGCTTTCAAAAGGCAATTGGACATGTACTTGAAGAGGACTAATTTGCAGGGTTATGGGGAAAAAGCTGGGTGTGGGACCAAATTGGACAGCTCTTTCAAAGGCAAGATGGACCAAATGGCCTCCTTCTGTGCTGTAAGATTCTATGATTCTAGGAGAGAATAGTCCAACATTTCCACTTCTGATCACTTTCCAGCAACCCCTGTTTAAAATATGTGGACATTAGAGGACAGGTTTGACAATGATTTTCTCCATGGTTGAATACTCTGTCTTACAGGGTGAAGTGCTGGGTGGTGCATATAGAATCTTGCCCTGGCAAGCCACTTGGAAACTGGTTGGGAGGAGAAAAGTTGGCAAGAGAAAAGTAAAATAGAACAAAAAGGGTTTAAGACAAGTGAATATTGGTGATTTGACTTTTAATTAGAAATAACCTGAATCTTTCCCCAAATTAATAATGTATGTTATATTGTCACAGAATGAGTAAAGAATGACCATCTCCAACAAGAGAGAGTCTAACCACCTCCCCTTGACATTCAACGGCATTACCATCGCCGAATCCCCCACCATCAACATCCTGGGGGTCATCATTGACCAGAAACTTAACTGGACCAGCCACATAAATACTGTGGCTACAAGAGCAGGTCAGAGGCTGGGTATTCTGCGGCGAGTGTCTCACCTCCTGACTCCCCAAAGCCTTTCCACCATCCACAAAGCACAAGTCAGGAGTGTGATGGAATACTCTCCACTTGCCTGGATGAGTGCAGCTCCAACAATACTCAAGAAGCTCGACACTATCCAGGACAAAGCAGCCCGCTTAATTGGCACCCCATCCACCACCCTAAACATTCACTCCCTTCACCACCAGCGCACCGTGACTGCAGTGTGTACCACCCACAGGATGCGCTGCAGCAACTCGCCAAGGCTTCTTCGACAGCACCTCCCAAACCCGCGACCTCTACCACCTAGAAGGACACGGGCAGCAGGCATGTGAGAGTATATAATTCAGGATAGAGTGACTGAACACCTTTAAAATTTGGCAGCTGATCAGAGAGAGCCAGCATGGACTTGTAAAGGGTAGGTCATGCCTGATGAACCTGATTGAATTTTTTGAAGAGATGACTAAAGTAGTGGACATGGGAATGTCTATGGATATTGTTCATATGGACTTCCAGAAGGCATTCGATAAAATCCCTCACCACCTGCACGTTCCCCTCCAAGTCATACACCATCCCGACTTGGAAATATATCGCCGTTCCTTCATCTTCGCAGGGTCAAAATCCTGGAACTCCCTACCTAACAGCACTGTGGGAGAACTTTCACCACACGGACTGCAGCGGTTCAAGAAGGCAGCTCACCACCACCTTCTGAAGGGCAATTAGGGATGAGCAACAAGTCCTGGCCTTGCCAGCGACGCCCACGTCCCATGAACGAATAAAAAAAAGTGTCGACCTGGCCATTTAATTACATTGTTCTATAAGATATAGTTAGATCACAGTGTTATGTATTCATAGATAATCTCATATTCGATTTTCTTTCTTTTTATCAATTTCTTGGTCATTCTTTGCTGATTTCTAAAACCCCTCCCAATCCTCAGGCTTACTATTCTTCTTGACATCATTGTAAGCATCCCCTTTTAATCTAATACTATCCTTAACTTCTCTAGTTAGCCACGGTTGGATCACTTTTCCCGTGGAGTTTTCATTCCTCAAGGGAATGTATATTCGTTGAGAATTATGAATTATTTCTTTAAATGTTTGCCATTGCTTATCTACTGTCATATCTTTTAATCTAATTTCCCAATCTACCTTAGCCAACTCGTCATATCTACGTAATTGGCTTTGTTTAATTTAAGACTTTGTGTCAGTATTTACAATAGAGGAAGAGAACAGCAAGTTGGACACCCCAAGGAAACTAATTTTAAATCAGGGACGGGGACTCACCATATTTAACGTAAGCAAATTAACAGTAATGAAGAACAGTAATGAAGAAAATACTGGCACTAATGAGTAACAAATCCCCAGGACCAGATGGTTTCCATCCCAGGGTTTTAAAGGAAGTAGGTGAGAACATTGCAGATGCCCTAACTATAATCTTCCAAAGTTCGATTCAGGAATTCCTTTAGATTGGAAAATTGCACATGTCACTCTGCTATTTAAGAAAGGTGAGAGAGGGAAACCAGGGAATTATAGACCAGTTAGCATAACATCTGTTGTCAGGAAATTACCAGAGTATATAATTTAGGATAGAGTGACTGAACACCTTTAAAATTTGGCAGCTGATCAGAGAGAGCCAGCATGGACTTGTAAAGGGTAGGTCATGCCTGATGAACCTGATTGAATTTTTTGAAGAGATGACTAAAGTAGTGGACATGGGAATGTCTATGGATATTGTTCATATGGACTTCCAGAAGGCATTCGATAAAGTCCCTCATAAGAGACTGTTAACTAAAGTTGAAGCTCATGGAATTGAGGGCAAATTATTGACTTGGTTAGGAAATTGGCTGAATGGCAGGAGTCAGAAAGGAGGTATAATGGGCAGGTGCTCAAATTGGCAGGATGTGACTAGTTGTGTCTCTCAGGGATTTGTGTTGGGGCCTCAACTATTCACTATTTATTAACTACTTAGATGATGTGATAGAGAGCCACATATCCAAGCTTGCCAATGACAAAGATAAATGTAAGGAATCTTACAACACCAGGTTATAGTCCAACAGTTTTACTTGAAAATCACAAGCTTTCGGAGATTATCTCCTTCGTCAGGTGAGTGAGTGAAAGGTTCTCAAATCGCATATCTTATATTAGGCTGGGACACAATCACACCAATCAAAGGTGTCGTTGGTGTTCAGATAGGTTAGCCACGGAAAACAGTACATCCCAGTATACTGAATACACAATGGGTCAGATTACACAGACAAAGAGAGAAAGAGACCCGAAAGGCAGAGAGAGAGAGAATGTCCAGTTGTATTAAAAACAGATAACTTTTTTTTCCTGCTGGTGGGGTTACGTGTAGCGTGACATGAATCCAAGATCCCGGTTGAGGCCGTCCTCATGGGTGCGGAACTTGGCTATCAATTTCTGCTCGACGATTTTGCGTTGTCGTGTGTCTCGAAGGCCGCCTTGGAGAACGCTTACCCGAAGATCAGTGGCTGAATGTCCTTGACTGCTAAAGTGTTCCCCGACTGGGAGGGGAACACTACTGCCTCCCAAAGATACACAAAGCCAACACACCCGGACGTCCTATCGTATCAAGCAACGGAACCCTGTGTGAGAACCTCTCTGGATACGTCGAGGGCATCCTGAAACCCATCGTACAGGGAACCCCCAGCTTCTGTCACGACACTACAGACTTCCTACAAAAACTCATCACCCACGGACTAGTTGAACCAGGAACACTTCTCACCACGATGGACGTCTCGGCACTCTACACCAGTATCCCCCACGATGACGGCATCGCTGCAACAGCCTCAGTACTCAACACCAACAACAGCCAATCTCCAGACGCCATCCGACAACTCATCTGCTTCATCCTGGATCACAATGTCTTCACCTTCGATAACCAGTTCTTTACCCAAACACACTGAACAGCCATGGGGACCAAATTCGCACCCCAATACGCCAATATTTTCATGCATAAGTTCGAGCACGAATTCTTCACTGCACAGGACCTCCAACCAACGCTACACACCAGATACATCGACGACATTTTCTTCCTATGGACCCACGGCGAAGAATCACTGAAGAGACTACACGATAACATCAACAAGTTCCATCCCACCATCAAACTCACCATGGACTACTCCTCAGAATCGGTTTCTTTCTTGGACACACAAATCTCCATCAAAGACCAGCACCTCACTCTACCGCAAGCCCACGGACAACCTCACGATGCTCCACTTTTCCAGCTTCCACCCTAACCACGTCAAAGAGGCCATCCCCTATGGACAGGCCCTGCAAATACACAGGATCTGTTCAGACGAGGAGGAACGCGATTGACACCTACAGACGCTGAAAGACGCCCTCGTAAGAACGGGATATGACGCTCGACTTGTCGATCGACAGTTCCGACGGGCCACAGCGAAGAATCGCATAGACCTCCTCAGAAGACAAACACGGGACGCAACCAACAGAGTACCCTTCGTCGTCCAGTACTTCCCCGGAGCGGAGAAACTACGCCATGTTCTCCGCAGCCTTCAACATGTCATCGATGACGATGAACACCTCGCTAAGGCCTTCCCCACACCTCCACTACTCGCCTTCAAACAGCCACCCAACCTCAAACAGACCATCGTTCGCAGCAAATTACCCAGCTTTCAGGAGAACAGGGTCCATGACACCATACAACCCTGCCACGGCAACCTCTGCAAGACATGCCAGATCATCGACACAGATACCACCATCACACGAGAGGACACCACCCACCAGGTACATGGTTCATACTCCTGTGACTCGGCCAACGTTGTCTACCTCATACGTTGCAGGAAAGGATGCCCCGGAGCATGGTACATTGGTGAGACCATGCAGACACTGCGACAACGGATGAACGGACACCGCGCAACAATCGCCAGACAAGAGGGTTCCCTCCCAGTCGGGGAACACTTCAGCAGTCAAGGACATTCAGCCACCGATCTTCAGGTAAGCGTTCTCCAAGGCGGCCTTCGAGACACACGACAACGCAAAATCGTCGAGCAGAAATTGATAGCCAAGTTCCGCACCCATGAGGACGGCCTCAACCGGGATCTTGGGTTCATGTCACGCTACACGTAACACCACCAGCAGGAAAAAAAAGTTATCTGTTTTTAATACAACTGGACATTCTCTTTCTCTCTCTCTCTCTCTCTCTCTCTCTGCCTTTTGGGTCTCTTTCTCTCTTTGTCTGTGTAATCTGACCCATTGTGTATTCAGTATACTGGGATGTACTGTTTTCCGTGGCTAACCTGTCTGAACACCAACGACACCTTTGATTGATGTGATCGTGTCCCAGCCTAATACAAGATATGTGATTTGAGAACCTTTCACTCACTCACCTGACGAAGGAGATAATCTCCGAAAGCTTGTGATTTTCAAATAAAACTGTTGGACTATAACCTGGTGTTGTAAGATTCCTTACATTTGTCCACCCCAGTCCATCACCGGCATCTCCACATAATGACAAAGATAGGCAGCATTGTAAGCAGTGTAGATGGAAGTATAAAATTACAGAGAGATATTAATAGCTTAAGTGAATGGGCAAAACTGTAGCAAATGGATTTCAATGTAGGCAAGTGCGAGGTCATCTACTTTGGACCTAAAAAGGATAGACCAGAGTACTTTCTAAATGGTGAAAAGCTCGAAACAGTGGAGGTCCAAAGAGACTTGGGGGTCCACATATATAGATCATTAAAATGTCATGTGCAAGTGCAGAAAATAATCAAAAAGGCTAATGGAACGCTGGCCTTCATATCTAAAGGACTAGAATACAAGGGGTTAGAAGTAATGCTACAGCTATACAAAGCCCTGATTAGACCACACCTGGAGTACTGAGTTCAGTTCTGGGCACCGCACCTTAGGATGGATATATTGGCCTTGGAGGGAGTGCAGCGTAGGTTTACTAGAATGATACCTGGACTCCAAGGGTTAAATTGCGAGGAGAGATTACATAAACTAGGGTTGTATTCCCTGGAATTTAGAAGGTTAAGGGGTGATTTGATCGACATTTTGAAGATATTAAGGGGAACTGATAGGGTAGATAGAGAGAAACTATTTCCACTGGCTGGGGAGTCCAGGACTAGGGGACATAGCCTCGAAATTAGAGTCAGGACTTTCATGAGTGAAGTTAGGAAACACTTCTACACGCAAAGGGTGGTAGAAGTTTGGAACTCTCTTTTGCAAACGGCAGTTGATGTTAGCTCAGTTGTTAATTTTAAATCTGAGATTGATAGATTTTTGTTAACCAAAGGTATCAAGGGATATGGGGCTAAGGTGGGTATATGGAATTAGGTCACAGATCAGCCATGATCCCATTGAATGCGAGAACTGGCTCGAGGGGCTAAATGGCCTACTCCTGTTCCTATGTCGTGAGGACAAAGTGGCTGACCTTTGCTTCACGGACAAGTGGCTATGTGAAAACCATACTAAACATAGCAGTGCATTCAAACCAATAAATTAATTTCCCAAGGAAGCAGATTTAGCAGTGTGCTTTCTCCCATACTTCAGAAGCGGTGAATTGTGTGCATTATTAGGGAAGAATTTAGTATCAAACCAAGACTTGCATTTATATATCGCCTTATCACATCTCTCAAACATCTCAAAGTGCTTCACATACTATGAATCACCTTTGATGTGCAGGCACTGTTGATGTTAAGGCAAACATGGCAGCCAATTTGTGCACAAATAGCAGTGAGATGAGTGACCAATTCATCTGTTTTTGTTATTAGTTGAGGGAAGAATATTTACCAGGACACTTGGAGAACTCTCCACTCTTTAAGTAGTGTCATTAAATCTTTAATGTCCACCTGAACAAGATTTAATTTTTCATCCAAAGGCAGCACCTTTAACAACGCAGTACTCCCTCACCACTGCACTTGTTCTATAGGGCTTTATGTTAGAGCCTTCTGACCCGAGCCGAGAATGCTGCCAACAGGGTTGAGCATACACACAAAAAAGACACCAGTCTGTGAGGTACCCCTAGCAAACCCAAAGATATACCACCCCTGAAATACACCAGACATAGTAGTTTACACTATGCAAGTTGTGATGAAAAATGCTTGGATAATACTGAGAAGTACCTCTCTGTCAATAATTTCTAACACCGACAGGTACAAATTCTAAATATTTTATGAGCACGTGAACAAAACTGAATATAAGGTACAATTTGGGAAATCTAAAATTAAAAACGTGGAAATGGTAAAACAGGAAATGAATGGATAACAGTGTTTAATAAGTTTAAGACTACACAAAACAAGAAATATTCTGAACAACCAGTTTCAGCACTGTAACATTATAGCAAAACAATGAGGCCATACTTCAGAAATAAATAGACTTTAGCAAGTTACAAAAATGTAGAAACATCAGTTACCTCCATAATAAAAGAATCATTTGGAAAAAAAAGACAAATACTGGAAATATGAAATAATAGAAAATGCTAAAAATACACTGCAGGTCCATCAAAAGAGAAGATAATTAATTTTTGGGTGTAAACCCTTTGTCAGAACCAGAACTGGTGTGTGTTTCCAACATTGTTTTGTTTTTGTAAAAGAAATCTTCACTGAGAAGCATTAAAATACCCCCAAAACAAAACAATATAGGTCATAGGAAATCCACACCATTAACTAGTTCATAGCCAGTTCCAAGGCAAAACAAAAGGTATTTCTATACTTAGCGAGTTTTTCTGTTTCGGGAGAGAAACGTTAGAGCCCCACTCCCCCACTTTTACACTCCATATCGCCAGGTGCACTGATCTCTGCTGTACAACATGGAGCTGGTCCCATGCAGTTTATGTCTCCATGACTTTACTGCAAGAGGCGGCCTCAAACCAGTGGCACATTTTTGTGCATTGATAATGCCTTTGGTTCCTGGAACAATGGGTTATTTACTTGTGGAGTGCAGCCAACAGTGGGAAAACCACACATAAGCAGTTGGCTATACTTTTTTTATGTAACAGTGCTGATAGATAAGCCATCAACAAGTAGATGGCAAATAGGTTTCACAATGAATATAGTAATGCAGCCACAGAATTTGTGAATTTGAATATTCTATTTAATGAGGGTCAGATGTAGCATACCAAACTATTCTGAAGAAATCATGCATGAGGGATACCGGGGCAGAGCAGGAAGAGGTAATTAGAGTGGGAGAAAACTTGTGTGGTGTATAAACACTGGCATAAACCAGGTGGGCCGAATGGCTTGTGTCTGTGCTGTGGATTGTAATGTAATTCTATGTAAAATCAGACTTCAGCAGCATTGAAGGCAGAAAGAAGTGGAGAAAAATCATTGTTAAACTGTTTAATATTTAATGTTTAATATTTTATATTATTAGTTAAAATGCTGTTCATGATGAGCATCTCTTCAAAAATTATGCTATTATGTGCACTATAGAAGTAGTAAGGATACAAAAAGCCAAATTTAACCATCGCAACATATTGGTTAAGAACATGGCACATGAAAACAGTATTGCACTGTGCCATGAGATGCTAGGATGCAGGTAGATTCTGTGAATACCTATACAATTATTTAACAGTCTCATCGAGGGGAAGCTTAGAATAGAAGCTAAGTTATTAGCACGAGTAGGGAATGAAATCAGATGGAGGGTTGTCCACTGTCACTTGTATGTATCTCTTAGTTCATGATATCTGCATACCCTGTTCGGCAAGATCGCTAGATAGATCACTGAAAGGGAGAAAGTTGTTGTTTTTGTATCTTTACACTACTCATTTGGAGAAGAGTGTGAAGTAGTGGAAGGATTCGCAGGCTGATAACCCCCCCCCCCCCCCCCCCCATTGACAGGCAGCAATGTGAACACTCCTTCCATGGCTGTAATCATCTTTATACCAGCCGATACTGCGGTGGGGGGCACCCATACCCACACCCACATCCACACAACACAAGTATTCCGATGGATATCAACCCAGAATTCAGATCCGGAGCTCCGGTCTCCACTCGCTGGGACTGTCTGCGCCTTCTGACTCAGAGGCGGGAATGCTTCCACTAAACCAAAGGCTAGCTCCAGGGAGAAAGCAATAGCACTATTTAAGAAGACAAAGAAATGGATTGTGTATTGTTGTGGTGGATAATATAAAATCAATAAACTGAATGCCTTGCTGGCATGTGCTCACAAGATTCTGGTTATGGGAATAAATTTATAATTCCCAATGGTTTAAGTGAGTAAATGCAGAGAGGTGGTTTTGACCTGTGATTTTGATAGTCTCTACTAGAGTGATAGTGAAGCCACTATAAATGGGCAAAATACTGGCCATTGTTCCGACTCCTTATAACTTTTTTATTGCTATCGAGCAATCCATGACGAAATAAGCACGTGGATGCTGAGTAATGACAGGACCAGGCTGGATTGTGGTAACCATGGTTTAATAACCTGCAGTTTCTTACTATTCAGGCTTACACAAGGATTGGCCACCTAGGCAACTGTAACTCAGTGAATCACCATCTCTGACAGAGAAGTTTGGGGAGCAAATGGAAGGAGAAGAAAAAATACAAACTGAGTTTACTGCCAAGGTGGTGTAAATATGTAAATAAATTTATTTTACATGATTAATCAAGCTATAGATAATTGCTTGATTTTTCCTAAATATTTGGACCTAGATTTTCCAGTTGACCTGATAGAAGTCTTTAAAATTATGAAGGGGTTTGATAGGGTAGACGTAGAGTAGATGTTTCCACTTGTGGGAGAGTCCAAATCTAGGGACCATAATTATAAGATTGTCCCTAATAAATCCAATAAGGTATTCAGGAGCAACTTCTTTACTCAGAGTGGTGAGAATGTGGAAGTCGCTATTACATGGGGTAGAAGAGGCGAATAGCGGAAGCTAGATAAGTACATGAGGGAGAAAGGAAAAGAAGGGTATATAGGGTGAAATGAAGTAAGGTGGGAGGAGGCTCATGTGGAGCATAAACACCGGCATAGACCTGTTGGGCCGAATGGCCTGTTCCTGTGCTGTAAATTCTATGTAAAAAATGGTAAGCCGTCTTCAAGCACATTGCAACTCGTTGAACTGTTATTCTGATTTAACTTGTTTAAGTAGATTTGTCTGTATTTGTTATTTTCTTCTCTCTCTGAGTTGTGTCTGTTTCTCTCATTCTGTCTGGATAGATAAGATTAAACTGGAGTTAGCCATTTAAAAAACAATAGCTTGATAAAACAAGTTTTAATCGCTGTGTTAACATGGCATCTATACTTTTGCTCATGTTCCTCTGGTGAGAGGAAGTAGGTAATGCTCAGAGATCTAAATTGATTTGGAGTGGACAGGGTAGAAGTACTTAACGAAAATGCAAAAAATCATTCTTTAAAAATAAAAATCTTCTTGGGAGAGCACTCTCTCAGGCTTCGTGGAGAATAATTCTGGTGTCTTCAACATTTGTATCCTTCGTTAGCCTTTCATGCTGATTTTTATTTCGTCTAATACAAGTGAAGGATAGTTGGGTAAAGGCCCTTGTCCCACTGCGGTTTCAATGTATTTACTTGTCACACATCATAAGTGTACGTTCAGGGCTGTTTCTGATTTGTCAACTTTTTTGGGACTTTGTCAGCTTCACTAGATTTTTCAAGGTTGGCATGTATGTACTTAGGCTTTTCATTTAGTCGACAAAATTTGTTTTAACCTTCAGTTATTTTTCAGTTAGGCCTGAAGTAAGCGAATGTTACTCAGAGCTCAGTACCAGTTGTTGTTTTACAATTATGGAAAAATTGATTTTTTTTTTTTTAAATGGTGAGAAACTTAAATGTTGGTGTTCAGAGGGATTTGGGTGTCCTTGTTCATTAAACACAGGAAGTTAACATGCAGTTACAGCAAGCAATTAGGAAGGCAAATAATAAGTTGGCCTTAATTGCAAGGGGGTTGGAGTACAAGAGTAAGGAAATCTTGCTGCACTTGTACAGGGCTCTGGTGAAACCACACCTAGTGCACTGTGTACAGTTTTGGTCTCCTTACCTAAGGCGGTGCAACGAAGGTTCACTAGATTGATTCCTGGGATGAGAGTGGTGTCCTCTGATGAGAGATTGAGTAAAATGGGCCTATATTCTCTGGAGTTTAGAAGAATGAGAGGTGATCTCATTGAAACGTATAAAATTCTTAGAGGGCTTGACAGGATGGATGCTGAAAGGATGTTTCCATTGGCTGGAGAGTGTAAGACCAGGGGACATAGTCTCAGGGTACAGGGTCGGACATTTAAGGCTGAGATGAGGAGGAATTTCTTCACTTGGAGGGTTGTGAATCTTTGGAATTCTCTACCCCAGAGGGCTGTGGATGCTCAGTCGTTGAGTATATTCAAGACTGAGATCAATAGATTTTTGGACTTCAAGGGAATCAAGGGATAGCAGGTTCGGCAGGAAAGTGGAGTTGAGGTCGAAGACCAGCCATGATCTGATTGAATGGCGGAGCAGGCTCGAAGGGCCTTATGGCCTACTCCAGCTCCTATTTCTTATGTTCTTATTTTCTTGCGTTCTTATGATCAACAGGGTACGAGAAGCTGCCATGACAGGTTTGATGGAATTAACAATACTCCTGGTGCAGACTCACCCTCAGCTTATTTCTCCTGATATGTGAGTAGAAAAATTTTTCACTGGTTCCAGTTATTATTTTAGTTTACTGTGAGATTACTTATCCCCTTTATTAACTACCAGATGTTAAGTCCTTAATGTAACCTGTACATTAACGGTGCAATGAGTTATTGAAGGAATGTATTTTCATAATTGAAAATGGGCAAAGATTTGATATCAAAAACTTTAGTTTTATGTAAATTTCATTATTGTAAGTTCTCTTCATCTACTGTCCATCTGCCCTTAACACCTCTGCTGTCAAAAGGATATGCAGTTTACCTACTCCCAGACCACCAACTATGTACCCTGTAGTGACTCAGCAGCAGGTGTTAGGGACTACATGCAACGTGTGACCATCCCTTTTAATTTCCGAGTGGGATTGTGCACCTCAGCACTGAGGAATCCAAAAGCCTGGGACCAGACCTCAAACTGAGTTCATGGGACAATGCTGACACAATTAATAACTCTGCTGCATTAATTTTAGTTTGCAGCTGTGACATGGGTCCTGACAACTAGTAAGACAGATGTTGAAGCTTTGTCCAGCGACACCATTAGGTGCAGGAGCACTGATGTCTACATATTAGTGGCGCAATGGAAGTCAGAATTTATTAAGATCAAGTTGGAGAACTACTTTCCAAGTACTGAATGATGCAGTTTGTGACTCCTCTGAGTCAGAGGAAAAGTTGTCAAGTTTAGCAGGCAAACTCAGACTCTCAGCACCATGAGAAAGGATGGGAATATGTATGCATGGTGCTGGAGAGGAATTGGGGCGATGACCTGACTATGGCTTCATTGTTTTAAATGGCAGCATTGCCACTCCAGAGACGTGAGCACATAGTCCAGGCTGACACTTCAGTGCAGCACTGTCATAGGTCTTTAGTTAAACCGAGGCCCCATCTGCACTCTCAGGTGGATGTAAAGGATGTCATGGCACTATTTTGAAGAAGAGCAGGGGAGTTTGCCTCCAAGTCCTGGCCAATATTTATTCCTCAACCAACATCATCAAAACAAATTATCTGGTCATTATCACATTGCTATTTGTGGGACCTTGCTGTGCTTAAATTGGTTGCTGCATTTCCTATATTACAGCAGTGACTACACTTCAAAAATACTTAGTTGGCTTTGGGACGTCCTGAGACTGTGAAAGGCGCTAAATAAATGCAATTCTGTCTCTGCCTGTCTGTCTTTCTTTTAAGATTTGAATTTATATAGCGCCTTTCACAACCTCAGGACATCAAAAAGCATTTTACAGTCAATGAAGTACTTTTGAAGTGTGGTTACTTTTGTAATGTAGGGACCGTGGCAGCCAATTTGCGCATAGCAAGGTTTCACAAACAGCAATGTGATAATGACCAGATAATCTGTTTGTGATGTTGATTAATCTTTTAAGAATTAGAACCAGAGAATTCTGTCGCGTGATGCTAACGTCTTCCGCTTTTGTGCAGATGTAAACAAATGATGTGCTACTTGGCTCAACTGTCAGCCGAGAAGATCGATCGATTCCGAGCACATGCTGGCTCAGTTTTTCTTCGAATCCTACATTTTGATAACCCTGTAGTTCCACATGTTCCACACCGGGAGGAGCTAGAGAACATTTTTCCACGGTGAGTTGTTAAAAGACCTGGACTTTAGCTCTCTCTATTTCCTTTGCATGTATAACCTGTTGTATAATTTTGATAATTGCATATAACTGAAATCTATGTAAAATGTGCATTAAAGGTTGATGCACTGGATCAGACAAAAAGGTTTTAAAGCATAAACAAACAAAAACAGCCTATTCTCAATAAGGTGCTGTAAAATATGCTGTCAAACTTTCAAATTAAAACACCCCTCTCATAGAAAAAATACATTCCTAGTGTTTTCAAGAGTGAGAGGAGAATGCTGAGCAGGCTACGGGAACGATTAGGGGTGGAGGATGACTCAAAGCACAGATAGAGAGTTATGAATGAAGGGAGATAGGTAGCAAGGCAAAGTGGATTTTGGAGAGAGTCCCAAAGAGAAGCAGTGTGGTGGCTGCAAAATGAGCTAACAAGGGTGACACAGAGGACTGTGCAGTATTCTGGAGTTGTAGAAGTTGATGGTGAAACAAAATGTCCAACAGCTTTGGCCCTAATTCATTTCAATTTGATTCCTTTAGCGCTCATAGTTATTTAGAGAAACAAAGTAGAAAGGTGTTTGGGAAAACAACAATGAAAACCTTTATACAACTAAAAACCAACATTAGTACAGAATAATTATTAAAGAAAATAATGAGTTAAGTTTAGTCTTGCCGAATATGTACCCTGGTAACTCACTAATTTAAACCTATAAAGATACGTTGAATGGGGTTGCTTAGTGATTTTGTGCTAATATGTCAAACTCAGGGACCACAGTGAATAAGAAGCCGATATAGCATCTTTTACGCTAGCCTGCTATCTGATTGGCTATTTGGCGTCAGAGCAAATTGGTCAACTTGTAATTTTATCAGCTTCCTGATCCAGAAATTGAGATTCTCTTAATATCAAGCTTTTTTTGTTTGATTTTAAAATCAAAATTCTTTCAGAACCTGGAATTTCTCGTGGTCGCACACTACCATAGCATCAACACCAGCTATGATGGTGCAAAGTGATTCCTTCTCTTTTCAATCGCAAGCGAAGATTTGCAATGCCACCGCTTTCAGTCCTGACCCAGGCACCTGCTATTTTTGAATGGCACAGCAGCTATGCAACAGCAGTGTGCTGAAAGAAACAAGAGTAGGGCGTTAAGCCCCTCAAGCCTGTCTGCCATTTAATTAGATCATGGCTGATCTGCATCTTAACTCCATCTACCTGCCTTGGTTCCGTAATGCCCTTGCCTAACAAAAATCTATCAATCACAGTTTTGAAATTTTCAATTGACCCCCAGCCTCAACAGCTTTTTGGGGAGAAGAGTTCCAGATTGCCACTACCCTTTGTGTGAAGACATGCTTCATGACATCACCCTGAATGGCCTAGCTCTAATTTTAAGGTTATGCCCCCTCGTTCTGGACTGCGCCATCTCTCTATCTCTCTATCTACCCTATCAACTCCTTTAATTATCTTAAACGCCACAACTAGATCACCCCTTAATATTATATACTCAAGGGAATACAAGCCTAGCCAATAATTTAACCCTTTTAGCCCCGGTATCATTCTGGTGAATTTGCGCTGCACCCACTCTAAGGCCATTATACCCTTCTTGAGGTGCAGTGCCCAAAACTAGTACTCTAAATGGGGTCTTACCAGAGCTTTAGATAACTGTAACATAATTTCCACCCCTTTGTATTCCTGCCCTCTTGAGATAAAGGCCAACATTCCATTAGCCTTTTAAATTATTTTTTGTACCTGTTCACTAGCTTTGAGTGATTTCTGTACTTGGACCCCTAAATCTCTCTCTTCTTCCACAGTTCCTGGCTTCTCACCGTTTAGAAAATACTCTGATCTAGCTTTCTTAGGTGCAAAGTGGATAACCTCACGCTTCCTCACATTGACAGAAGAAACCAGATTTTATCTAACTTGCTTTAAATAAAAGCATTACAAATTTTGTAAAAATTTCCTTTCAACATTGTTTAAAAAAATTATAAATATAGACATGTGCATACTGCTCCTTCAAAAATACATTACTTTTTTTTTCGTCATCAAAATAAACCACCACATTGTGTTTTGTAGGTCTTTTGTAAGCTGAAATACCTGTTGTAATGTTTAATTTGATCCTGTGCAGTACATAGAATAAAACATAGCTCATGGTTTTATTCTTTAATTCCAGATCAGAATTTGAAACTCTTAACTGGAGTGCACCCTCTCAAGCCTTCCCTCCTATAACAAAACTCCTAGGGCTCCCAATTTACCAGTACCGTGTTCTGCTGGGTCTCACTGTGTCAGTAGGAGGACTTACTGAATCTACGGTATGTAAATGCATATAATGTCAAATTACCAGAGGTAGAAATTCTCATTGATTACATGCTAACGTTTGAAAATAATCTGTAGAGCACCCAGAAAGTAACATGTACTTAGCAGGGGGCGGGGGTGGGGGTGGGGGGCGGAATCATGAAAAAAACAAACTGAAACTGCTAATTAATACTTTCAATAAACATCCTCGGTGAATCAGTGAAGTTCCAGAAAGTATTTTCTAAAATCGCTACAGAATAACTCTTCACAAAAAAAACAAGAGTTGCTGTATCTAAATGATTCAGTTTGCAGAATCTGTGCACTTCTAATGTATAGCCTACTGACAGAAATAGAGAAGACTATCGTATCATTACAAGTATTAAGTAATCTTTGTCATGGCATATTGCCTTTTCAAACTCTAATCCTGTTGTGTGAAAATGTCAGAAGATAATAAAGTAGAAGCAACCTGTAAATGTACAGTCACATTCAGCATTTTAAGAGACCTGGGTTTTCTTTTTATTGAGAAGCCAAAAATGGCTGGAGCATTGTTAATGGGAAAAGTTTCACGGTGAACAGATATCATTTTAAAATCGACCTATGACCTAGACAAACAAAGACTACTTTGACAAAAGCAAAATACTGCAGATGCTGGAAATCTGAAATAAAAACAGGAAATGCTGGAAACATTCATCAGGTCAGGCAGCATCTGTGGAGAGAGAAACAGAGTTAATGTTTCAGATCAAAAACCTTTCGTCAGAACTGGAAGATGTTAAAGGAAGTTAAAGATCTTTGACCTGAGACGTTAACTCTGTTTCATTCTTCACACTTGCTGAGCTTCTCCAGCATTTTATGTTTTTATTTTTAACTACTCTATAATCTGCGTGCTGTTGTGCACAAAGAGATGTACTGTGTCGTTTAAATTTAATGCCACAAAAATACATTAATATTTTTGATTGTTATTAAAGATATGTTCAAATTGATCTCCAGCAGTGATCCCATATAACTTGGGTGCCAAATCTTGAACCAGTGGGATTGTCAATCCTAGACAGGTGGTTTAAGGCACAGAGAGAACTCTTTGTAGTTGGGTAAGCTTGGTTGCAACTTACTAACAGCATTGAGATAAGAGTTGCAAGCAGACTGAATGCAGTACGAGCAATTCTTACCTGAATACTAATAATTTGCAAACAACTCCCACAACAGGTTACATGACAGATCTGGGCTTACTTGAGATAGCCATCCCAGATTGATATATTGCCTTTAAAATGATTGTTAGGTTCAGGAAATGAGAGACCTGGGGGTTCACGTACACAAATCTTTGAAGGTGTCAGGTCAAGTTGATAAGGCTGTTAAAAAAAAGCTTACAGGATCCTGGGCTTTATAATAGAAGCATAGAGTACACAAGCAAAGAAATTATGCTAAACCTTTATAAATCATTGGTTAGGCCTCAGCTGGAGTATTGTGTCCAACTCTGGGCACCACACTATATGAAGGACGTGAAGGCATTGGTGAGGGTGCAGAGGAGATTTACTAGAATGGTACCAGGGATGAGGGACTTCAGTTATGTGGAGAGACTAGAGAAGCTGGGATTGTTCTCTTTAGAGCAGAGATGCTTACGGAGAGATTTAATAGAGGTGTTAAAAATGATGATGGGTTTTGATAGAGTAGATAGGGAGAAACTGTTTCCACTGGCAGGAGGGTCGATAACCAGAGGACACGATTTTAAGATAATTGGCAAAAGAACCAAGGGGGTGATGAGGATAATTTTTTTTTACGCAGGAAGTTATGATCTGGAATGCACTGCCTGAAAGGGTGGTGGAAGCAGATTCAGTGGTAACTTTCAAAAGGGAATTGGATAAATACTTGAAAAGGAAACATTTGCAGAACTATGGGGAAAAAGCAAGGGAGTGGGACTAATGGGATAGCTCTTTCAAAGAGCCAGCACAGGCATGATGGGTTGAATCGCTTTGTTCTATGCTGTAAGATTGTATGATACTATAGGTGAACTTGTATCTTAATGGGCACCATTGCAGTCATAGAGGAATAAATACCATAGGTTTTCTGCAAAGTTTTGGTGTGGCCTGAATACAGATTGACAGACATGAATCAAAAGTGTGTTAGTATTGTATATAGATGCAATAGTTGTACCTTGGAGAAACTGGAGCAAACAATTTATTGATGTAACTAAACAGACAAAGCATTTTAGTCCATTTGGGTTTCGTTCTGAGCAATCTATAGCGTTCCTTCTAAACAGCAGATTCCTCAGAAAGAAATTAGCTGGATTTGAAGTAATTTGTGCCCACACTTTGATTTCAGTCTTACTCAAGTCTCCATTGACAAGAAAAGTTATGGAAGAGTGGGTTAACTGATCTTTGACACTGAAGCCGAGTTCTAGTTATTGCCAAGGTTGGAGGAAGCGATATATACGTGGAAGTGAAGTATACCGCATTGCGTCAACTCCTGTGTAACAGTTGGAAAATTATGTATTTTTTTCCTAACCATTTGCTCCTCTTCTGAAGGCCTTGACTGCTTACTTGGGGTATGGTTCCAAGGATGCTGGTCATCCTCTGATTCCTCATCACAGTGATCATTATTTATATGTGAGCTTTGACAATGCTTATTGGCAGCCTATTCAACTGTTGGGGCATCACAGCTAAGTTTGAGACGACTGTTATCTGATGTCCACACATACACATTTCTGGCAGGAGTGATTGGATTCTCATCAGGAGTGGAAGATATGTCTGTTTTCTTCCCCTCCGTGTCCAAGGGCACTGAGGCTAATTGCAGTACCCCAACTACCACTCTGCATGAGATCTGCCAAATCAGCACAGATTGAGGATCAAACCTATGACTTTCCTGATCCGTGTAGCTGAGCTTCTCATTGTCTAAACCCACTGAACCATCAGGTGACCCAGACTTACAAGCAATTGTTTTTAAAATGAAAGTTAAGACTGAACTGTTAGCTGATATTTGACTTTGAATCTTTTGAACTGAAACATTTTGCCAACTATATATCCTTACAGATGGTATTGTTGATAGGTAATTTTCTGGTGGCCCCAAAACCTTGTTTGCAGAGTTTGAATTGATCTTTGTTCATATTTTTGCTTTCAACTGTAGAAAATGCTTAAACCCTGCCCTAGTAACTGTCTCAGGATATTTATCATAGTTAGGAACATAGGAACAGAAGTAGGCCATTCAGCCCCTTGAGCTTGTTCCGCCATTCAATTAGACCATAGCTGATCAGTATCTTAACTCCATCTATCCGCTTTGGTTCCGTAACCATTAATACACTTGCCTAACAAAAATCTATCAATCTCAGTTTTGAAATTTTCAATTGACCTAGCCGCAACAGTTTTTTTGGGGGGAGAGAGTTCCAGATTTCCACTACCCTTTGTGTGAAGAAGTGTAATTATAATACTGATTTCTGGTTGTAATGAAGCTATATTGAAATTAGAAGAAAGTTCAATTCCAGAAAAGTGGTATAGAACACTGCTATTGAATTACGGTATGATAATGTAATACTCAGATTATCACAAATAAATATCCTTCCACACACACAGTGCAAATTCACTACTGGGTTTGATCAAAATCTTGATTTAATGGCATAAAACTACATTTTGAATATGCTAATTCTGCTAGATTGTTGTATGTGTGGCTTTATGGAATGGATGCCATTTCACTTGCATGCAAAGCCAACCCAAGCCTCAGTTTAAAATAGCATTCCATCACATTTGGGCTAAGACTGCTTAGAATAGTTACATGAACATTTTGAACTAAATTAAAGCTTTCTCTTTAACCAGATATGAAACCCCTTTAATCAAAATTAATGTAGTTACAGACTTTTTCCTTCCATAATATTCCGATTACCTTTGTTGTGGTATGAGACTTTCAAACTGATTTTCTTCAGAAAATTAAAATTTTTTAGACTGTCCCAGTCTGTTTCTTAAACCCTTTGCCGAAGTTGTCACTGCAGACTTGACGTGTCGGTTGCGGTTAGAACGAGACATCATTTGTCTTTTGTTGCGCAAGAATTTGACCAATACTACCCATTGGTACAGTTGAACTACCATCATTGAACGAACCAGAATCAATTTAGCATTCACATAATGGCAATTTCAGTGTAGGCAGATCTGCTTGAAAACAGGTTTAATTATTCCCAGAATGCTTTCTGCTTTTGCTTTGTAATAACTTGACGATGTGCTGAAAACAACAGGTCATTTTCAGACATCTAGATTTTCTACCCAGCAAAGAAATCTATAACCTTAGAGTACTTTAGAAATATTCTTTATTGTTTGGTATTATTTGCTGTATTTTTATTTAATATAATCACCTTAGCTTTTGTGGTGAAAGTACTAACAATAGAACATAGTGGATACTTACCAGTGAAATGATACCAATAAAGAAGTCACAGTTACTAAGAAGAAAACTGAAATGGACAATGTGCAGAACAGTACCTGTCAGTAAATTAAATTCTCCTGTGCTTAGGAAATCTTAACTAATGAAATCTGTAAAGATTCCTTAGCACGTTATCCTAATCTGACTCTTTGTATATCACTGTGTGTGTTATATGAATAATTTATGTGCTAAATAAATTGGTTTACGGCTTATCTCAGATGGTAAAGCAGATTATTTAAATTTAGAAGTAAAGTTTAAATTTCATGTAAAATAGTTTAGTAGCAGTGAGAGCAGCTGACACTGTTGTATCAGTAACTGAGTTAATAGGAAAGATTTTCCTGGGTCTGTGCCCAGCTGTGCTGGATCACCTGGGCAGCAACTATCAGAAAATTAGACAGGTTGGATCAAGCACCTATAAAGAAACATGTCCAATTTTCTTCCGTTTAAACTAATGGAAGGACAGTTAGGCAGGTTCCTTTACAGGCATGTGCTCTGACCCGCACACTTTTCCAATATTCACTCTGCCCAGGCGATCCAGCATGTCTTGGTGCAGACCTGGGAAAATCTCCTCTAATGTGTCTGAGAATGTCTCAGTAATCACTATACGAGATACATTAGTTCATTTTAGTAGGTAGCTGAATGAACATTGAAAGCTTATCATTTGAAGTTTCATGGACAAAGAACTAATAGAGTGTTAAAGTCCTATGGAATTGGAGAAGTACTGAAAACCTGAATAAGGGAAACGTTGGAAAAAGTAATGGTTTATTTTTCTATAATTATGATTATGGTTTTTAGGGTGATGCAGTTCTGTTAGTTTAAATATTTTTTTTAAACATTGAGTACTGATAATATCAGAAAAAGGTTTAAAAGTGCTCAATAGTGTGAATGAGCTAAAATTAATATAAACAATTGAATTGACACAGTCACTCTTAGATGATTGTCTGGGGTAACTATATTGTCACTGTAGGATTCTTAACTTCACCAAGCTGGTTCAACAATTATGTCATCATCACTTACTGTTTGAACAAAAAAAAGGTTCAATAAAGAAAGACAAAGGCACATTAATGTTCAGTGTAATCCTTGTAACTTTGGTTTTTAAAACTGAGATCCCCCCTTTAATATTCTGGATAACTTGACATTCAAATTTCAGAATCGGTTCTATGCCGTTTTATCACATTGGGGACACTAGTGAAAATCTCTGCAATGGCATGCAAGCTTCGTCCCTGGACCAGGATTAACCAGGGTTAAATTTAAGGTTATGGCATTTTTGGGATGTATGTTGTAGAAGACAGTTGTCTCTTTACAGAATATTCACATGTGACTGCAAATTGAATTTACTAGAACAGAGGCAAACAAAATTAATGAGAGAGAAGATATTCCAAGTCTTTCCAGGTCAGTTGGAACCACAAGACCAATTGTTCTGGGTATTGCATTGTGAACATTAGCTGCCATGAAATGCTTTATAATACTACTTGGCAAACAGTCATCACACACATAACTTCCTGCCCAAGTTTTGTATATAATAGAAGCATTTTAACACCATTAAAAGTACCTGCATTAGGTGAGGTATAATCATGCCCTGTTGACCTTGTAGAATCAACGTCTGTTGAATGGTATTAGCAGGAGAATATACAAAATGCGCTCAAATAAATATATGATATATATGTCGATCATAATGATAGAGGACGGCACATTTCACTATTTCACTAACAGAAAAACCTTATAAATGGAAGTTGTTGTTATTTATACAGCACCTTTAACATAAAAAATGTCCCAAGGTGCATCACAGATGGGCATTTGGAAAACAAAAATGTCAGCAAAGGAGAGATTAGGAAGGGTGAACAAAAGCATGGTTCAACAGATGGATTTTTGGAAGTTTTTACAGGAGGAGTGTCAGAAAAATTTAGGAAAGGAATTCCAGTGAGTAAGATGCAAGTTACTGAAAGCTCTGCCACCAATGGTGGGTGAAGGGAGGGAAGGTCAGAGCCAGAGGAGCAGGAATTTCTGGTGGGGGTTATATGGTTGGAGGAGGTTGTGGAGATGGGGTTAGGGGGTTGGGGTGAGACTATGGAAGGATTTATAGATAAGGACAAAGATTTTAAATTTAATGAGTTGGGAGTTGGAGAACCAATCTTGGTCAGTGAGGGCAGAGAGATGGGCAAGCAGGATATATGCAGCAGAGTTGTAGATATGCTAGAGGGTGAAGGATGCGACAACAAGAGTAATGGAGTAATCAAGCGTGTATCACGATTACATCAGTGGAGGGACTGAGGCATCGCAGAGGTGGGCAATGTTACAAAGTGAAAGTAAGTGATCTATGTGATGGAAAAAATAAAATACCTTTGCTATAACATGGCTCCTAGTAACAAAATAAAACAGAGAGCTTGTACAAATTCATCCCAGTTTTTGGGGGGAGGGTGTCTCTTTGATGCCATCTAATACCTTCCTTCCCCTGGTCTATGCTAGGCTGTGGACCTTACAACAGTGACTACACTTCAAAAGTACTTGATTGGCTGTAAACGCTTTGGGACGTCCCGAGGTCTTAAAAAAAGCTATATAAATGCAAGTCTGTCTTTCCTTCCGTTCCTTCCTTTCTTTCTTTCAATTTTCTAGGCAGAAATAGTCCTGTCATTTTCTTTTCACCCTGATGTGGGGCGCTCCTTTTTGCGTAAAAAAAACAAGCAACTCAGCCAAAAACTGGTGAAAGTCCCTCGAGGAAGATAGACAAGTTCAAATAAGAAGCAAGGCAGGGACTGTAACACTAGAGCTTCTGAGCTGCCAAGTAAATGGTTTCCTTTAATTGGCTTCTTTTTAACAGACATATCTGTAACAATGGCTACTATTATAGTAGTTTTGCTTTTATTTGGCAAGCATATTGTGGTTTGGCTCATAGGAATCAATAACGTGGCACTATTTACTTTGTACAATCAAACCAAATTCTGATAGTCATAGTTAATGAAGGAAAATTCCCCATAAAAAAACACAAACAAAAAATTGTCAATCATTTTATTTTACCAGCAGTCTGGGTTGTTATACACTTGATAATTCTCTTATCTTACATTTAGTGTCATCAAGGCTAGCTCAGAGTTGTTAGAGGATTATTTATTTTTGGGGAGTGGCCCACAAGCTCTTACTATCTGACCTGAGAAGTGGTGGCTCAGTTTCTATTAGCGCTTATGTTTCTTACTTTACTGCATTCACCTACTTGAATTTCATGCGCCCGAGGGTTAAGTCTGCATCTCAGTGGTGGTCAGTGTCTTGTTTCCAATTTTTTTTATATGTGACTTGCACAGTTCCATAATGCTTAATAGTCGGGTGCAACGACAAAAAGTTTGGATATTCCTGACTTATCTAGGAGCATATGAACAGGAGTAGGCCATTCAGCCCCTCGAGCCTATTCCGCAATTCAATTGGATCATGGCTGACTGGTATCTTAACTCCATCTATCCACCTTTGTTCTGTAACACATAATTCTCTTGCCTAACAAAAACCTATCAATCTCAGTTTTGAAATTTCAAATGACCTAGCCGCAATAGCCTTTTTTGGTGTGGATGGGGGGGGAGTTCCAGATTTGCACCACCTTTTGTGTGAAGAAGTGCTTCCTGACATCACCCCTGAACAGCCTTGCTCTAATTTTAAAGTTATGCCTCCAGAAGTTAAAGTTCTGGATTCCCCCACTAGAGGAAATAGGGTAGATAGAGAGGAACTATCAACACCTTTAATCATCTTAAACACCTCAATTAGATCACCCCTTAATCTTCCATACTCAAGGGAATACAAGCCTAGTCTATGCAACCTGTCCTCATCATTTAACTCTTTTAGCCCAGGTATCATTCTGGTGAATCTGCGCTGCACCCCCTCTAAGGCCAATATATCCTTCCTGCGGTGCAGTGCCCAGAACTGAACTCTACTTTAAATGGGGTCTAGCCATCCAATCATGAATATTTTTGTTAAAATTATACCACCCTTTTTTCTTTGATATTTTCAAAGCATATATTGGCATCTGGCTAAACATAAAAAGAAAACTGTCTTACATTTGAGATGTCTAAATTGTCTTATGTTTGAGCATTTTATTTCAGAACTTAGAATTAATATGATACAGGGCTGCGTTATTTTACTTTTAAACGTTACCCAGTGTAAGAGGAATGTGGCCAGTTTTTAAAAAAAAATTATTGTAAAACTTGCAAGAGGTTGATTTTAAAATAAATTTTAAGTTATCACACTTTTTTAAAATCAGACCTTTTTTTCTTAAACGTTGTGCTTTGGCTCACTTGTTTTGGCAAAAGAATAAACCCAAGTGCTCAAATGTTTCAGTTTATGAACACACACAAATCCAGAATTTAATAGCAGGAATTGGTTATTCAGTTTTATCTAGCTGATTTTGTGCCAATTTTCTCCTGTTTTTTTTCCCCCTTACCTCCCTTGTTTGCTCCTGCTGGGATATGATTCCACAGACAAAGTGTCCATTCCTCATCTGAGAGTCGAGACAGAGTGTCGTCCGACTTTTTGACTGGGGGTTAGTGGGGGGCATCATCGCCTAAACCAATACTGTCCTCCCCCAACGTCCACTTTTCACTAGGGATTACAGAATAGGAATTAGGAACAGAAACCTTGGCTGATTTTTTTTTTCCAATTCTGTGTCCAGGGCCTGTAAGGCTATTTTAGTGCCCTAGTGCTAAGATCAACTAATTTTCAGTCTGTATGACTCAGTTATTGGCTTTAACAAGTGAGTCATCAAGAGCTCTTTCAGCAGTTGATTAACACTTTAAGGATGAGAGCAATATTTCTTCACCATCATCAAATATATATTGGTTCCGTGAGAGCATTGTTGAAATTTACTTACGTTCTGAGGGTCTGTGCATTTTTAATGAAGCTTAGTTTCCCATAAATATTTAGTTTTACCCACATTGGATCTGGAATATGTGTGACCTATATTCAATTAAATAAAGCAATTTACCTTTTCTATTTCCCGCCCCCCGCCATGAGGCACACTGTCATAACAGCTTGGTTGAAGTATGGACACCACAGAAATAACAGCAACCGTTTTAAATTAAATTCAGCAAGCTTGCTCTGTAATTAAACTTAATATTTCATCACGTTTAACTTTCGTTAGGTCAAAATAAACTCCAATCTTCCACCTACGTCTCTATTGTTTTCCCAGTGATTTCCAGGCTCTCTCAATTCATCGACATAGTTGTACGCCCAATGTTGGTGCTGTTCCTGCTGTTTTTATTCAGTATTATTTTAAACGTAAATCTTAAAAAGAATTTGGAAATGACTGAGCAGTACACATTGAAAAAAAATGACAACCTTTACCTTTCCTACATTCTATTTTTGTATTGCTGTGGTAAGATTTTAAGCCAGTTATTTCAAACTATCACAGACGCAGTGATACACAAACGGAGAGAGGAAGCTCAGTAAGTGAGCCTTAATTATAATGCTGTTGATCTAAGCTCACTTTAATACTCCAGGTAACTTTTTGGACCATCGTGGGACTGGCAGACCTGAGTTACACTGCCGACTCTTTATGGAGTTCTTGCCAGAGCTCTGCTTATCAGCATCCAAATGATGATTACGTCATTTATGTTAACAGATACTGTCCTCCCAGCTGCCTGTTAACGTTAAAAAAGAACGGAAGCTTATAAATTCCCAGTAGGTCCGTTAGAAAAGCCATGCCAAAAAACATACTGGTCATTAAGGTTTATATCAGAGCTTTCAAGGTGATTGGTAATAATTAATGTAAGGGCAATAGGATTTTTCTCGAGGGTATTCGATGGAAGTGAGCAAATTTCCAGTGGTGGACTTGGGAGTAGGAGAGACTGAAGAGGGAACATAGGACAGGAGTAAGTCCACATATGCCAACCGTCAGCTTTTTAAGCTAACAACATTCAACCCGTGTGTCAGCTTGTCAGTATTTCAGACAAAAAATCTGCTTTTTTCACTGGGATTAGAGGTTATCCAATTAAATCAATTGGAGGGCAAGAAGGGCAGCTGCCAGATCAAATCTGGTTATTTTAAATGGGTTATTGCCTCCAATAAAATAGTAGACAGAAGAATGCCATACGAATGTGGTAAGTGTTCACCATTATTGACATCAGTCACATCTAGCCTCATGTATATTAATGCTTTTAAAAACAAAAAATTGTTTGGGTATGGCCCTTCATCAGAACTTAGTTCTAAAGTTTTCTTTTGATCATATTGACTAGGAAGGGTATTTGCCAAGACTAAAAATGTTTCCTTCAGTAATGTGTTTGTTGTTTTTTTCATGCTGAAAATATTGGCAGTGCCACTATACATATGGCTTCCGTGTTGAATATAATTGTGCTGCTTTTTGCATGACCTCATTGTTTTCAAAGGGAGAAGCTGAGTGTTGCTTGCATTTTGTTTTTGAGGTAAAAAAACCCCCATAGTACTGAATAACAAAGCCGATCTCATCAACAGTTGGTGTCTGCTGTTAAAGTGTAAATTTGTGTCTTAATTGTTAAATTGACCATACTTTTATACAGCGGAATGTTTTTATGATCTCTATTTACTCCATTCTACTTTTTGTTTCAGGTGCGATATTCAGCCCAGTCACTCTTTGACTACCTCAAGACAATCCAGAGCGACCTGGAAGCCATGAACAAGTTTTGTGGAACCTTAATACAAATCTTTAAGGATAATATACATAATGACAGGTGGGGGAAACACACAGAAATGTGCATGGCTTACTTATTGTTTGGAAAGGACACTTAGTGGTCGAATCTGCTAGATCTTTGACAGTCTTAGCCAGTCACTGATCAAGACTCTACTCTGGCCATAAGGGACTTGGATTTGGATTTTCCACTTGTTTTTTTAACTTCTGTCTATTAAACAAAAAAATACTAATCTTATGGAAACGTGTGTTTAGCATTTTAGCCAAACTGACTGGCACCTAAGCAGTAACTGTTGTAATTGTATCTTATACAGATTTTTGTTTAGATACTGTTCCTTACTGATTATACTTAAGAAATCACCAATGGGAAAAATGTTCTTTTGTGAAAAAAATCTCCCTGTAATCTGGTTTCTGTTATGTTATAATGTGCATGTTAAAGCCATGTCAACTTAAATGATTTTAGACATTTTTCTATGGTTTACCCCTCCCACTCTGCAGGTACTGTCTTTTTGATTAATGCTAATCATATATAGAAGCCTTTTTGAAATAACTTTTGATTTAAAAAAGATGCTTCTCAATATGAGCATTCATTACTCAAAATGTAAATCAACCATTGTACCGTGAGCTCTTGATTTTGAAAGATGACAGTAAACCCTTAGATTCTTCAATTTGTCATGGGTTTTAAGCTGGTAATTCATTTCCAATTTTCCTCCTCCTTCAACACTATCACTACTTTTCAGGGTGTCCATCCCTTTGCTGAAGATGCTTGACCAGATGCTAGCTAATGGATGCTTCGATATTTTCACAGTAGATGAAAGGTATTTATTAATATTAGTAAGAGATGAATGTCTGTTTACAGACTTATTTTTCTCGCAGTTTATGACTCTGCTTTGTTGGTTTAATCTTTAGACAAATGTAGTACCATTTTTGAATTGAAATAAAAATCAAATTTATTGCATCAATATGCCTCGCCACTCGAACTCCATTGGTTTGTGTCCTTGAATTGCCAAACAGTGTTTCCATTGTTAACTTTGGCATCAGATGAAGTTGCTGAACAAAACCTGGCAGTATTTTAAAAGTTACCTCCCCTGCTGTCCTCATGTCACTGGCTCTTCCTGGGTCTGTTTGACCAGAGCGGGGGGAAATTGGATGGAGAGTTACCACAGTTTATTGTTGAGCACCTCCTAGTATCTCAATACAGAACAACACTGGGAGAGAAATTCAATAAACATGACAACACTGCAGCCCCTGATCATGTCTTAAGTGCTCTGAAATATGCTGGGTGTTTAAAGTAAACTACTTTGCACAACATTCAAACCTTGGAACTCATGCTGTACTTTGCTGAGCACTGTTCTCTGGAGCCCTAGATAAAGTGTATCACCTACACCCAAAGTGAAGTAGAACTAAATGAAACATCACCATTTTATTTTTGATAATTGAGAAGCTACTCTTACCACTGTTCTCTATACTCTGCAGCTCTCAAAGGAATAGTCACTGAGCAAAAGTACTGTACTCACTTACACTTTTGGTAATTTAACTCCAAAAATGTGAACATTGGGGAAGTAGAATGTAAAGCGGTGCAGTATTTCTCAATTTACAGAATGCTCTAATTTTTTTTAAACTAGCATGAAGCTGCTGCTACATCCCATGAAGGGATAAGCTGGTTAGCTTTCTGACTTTAATACTGATTACACTTTTGACAGTTGTTTGAACTCTGATACTAACCATTCCCGTATAACATTTATAAGCAGTACTATTCAAACGTAAATGTTAATCAGCATAAAAGTTCTCTCAGGTTGAATACAATTTAACTTTGCACTGTGACGTTTATGCCTATAGAATTAGTATACTGATAGAATTTAAAAAAAATTCTTGGAGCTTTTCTACCTCTAAAGGTATCTAATACAATGTTCATGTTTATGATAGTCAAGAGTTTCAGGTGTTTTTAGAAATGCCATGAATTCTGCAAAACAAGCTAAAGATAGTACAAAGATTTGTCAGCTATGAATGTTTTATGAGGGCAATAAGAATTAAATTGGTTACTCCTAATCAATTAATGGAAATGATTTGTAAGAGTCCACATATTGCTGCCATTAAGTTTCAAAGGACTGGAATCTGTTGAGCCTTGAACTATTCATTGCTTCTCCTTCAGCTAAAAATTAATTCAAGGGCAGCACAGCTCTACTTTTATTTCAGAGACCACCCTGGGCCATGCCATAAGAGATCTAATTGACATGCTGCTTACCTTTAAAGTAGATGGCCTGTGTTCAGGGCACACATGTCCCTGATTCATGTAAAGGAAAGACTGGAAAAGCCTGCATTTTTCCCTTGATGCAGACTGTTTTTGCAGGAATTTTGCCTGTTGAACAAATGGAATTTTCCCAACTGCCATCAAAGTGTCTGCAACTTGATATATTTCATATAACAGAGACCCAGCACTTTTCTTCTAAAGCATATTTGAAGTGGCTGGTTGACAGAACCAAATGAGACTTTACTCTGTGGTGCACAAAGACAATTTTTGAACTAACTTGTTCCAGACACAGTAATAGAATTGGCTTCTTTGTGCTCCGTTAACAGTGCAATCAATATATGCAATCATTATGCTTGTTTTACAACATCATTAAATATATATCTTGAAAAATGAGACGTTTGTGTGAAGTGCTATGTAATAATATTTATAAAATTAGTATTGCAGATTCATATGCATGATTTTGATTAAATGTCTATTGATCTAGTAATAGCATACTGGCCACGATGCCCCTTTCACACTTTTTAATACCGTTAATACCATCCTGTGGCCACATTCCTCCTGGTAGCCAGCCAATGGCATGTGATTGATCTCAGTCCTGCTTATTTACCTTGCCAGGGTGGCACAGGAACAAATTGTGAAGAAAGAAAGTTAAAGTGGGGTGAAGAAATAAAATCAACTGAAGTTGTATTTGTAGCTACTGCTGAATTACTGTAACTTTGCAGAAAGAAATGTAAATGTGTGGACACTTACCCATCTGTTTGGGATGCTCTTAGGATGTGAAAGGTGTTATATAAATGCAAGTTTGTTTTTATTAATCTATGTCTCCTATGGTCTTGCCTTTCCTTTCACTCATGTGCACTCCTGCTCCCTCTTGCTTGGTGATCTTGATCTGTTTATCATACCCACACCGCTCACTTTATACTGCTTGCCTTCTTTTCTATCACACTTTTTCTGTTAGTTAGCTTCTCAATCTTTGATTTTCATTTGCTGTATTTTTTTCCAACTGATATTTTCCATTTAAAATCTGTCCCTTTCTGTCCTGTAGGCCTTGTGGATAAATGCATCTCCCAATATGTACTAAGGTACAAATGAAGGAGGTTCCCAGCTTAGTCCACGGTCTATTCTGAGTTCATTGATCTCAGTTAGGGCACTACAGTTGGTGTCAACACTATTAGGGTTAATCCTGATCATTCCAAATCACTGATCTTGACAACTGCTGGAAAATGCATTGGCGTGGATGCCAAGTGAGGACTGAGTTGGACTCACCCAATGTTCCATACTATCAAATAGCTTTCAAACACTCAGTGGCTAAGCTTACACATGGAAATTGGGCACTTGGTCAAGGTACTGGAAGGTTGCTGGGGTCCATGGAATCATATGCCAGCATGATGCAACACCTTCAATGAAGGAGGAGAAGAAAGTGAAGAAAATTGTGGAGAATGGCGTAGGCAGAGAGGGAGGCAAATAATCTCTCTTACTCTCTCTCTGCCAACAACGGAATGATGCTTAATGACAAATAATTTGTTTCTGCTTGCCCCCAAGTTTTAGGCCTGTAATGGTAGATTCTGTTGCCTGAGTCCATTGCAAAATGTTTCATAAAACAAATTTTCCCCACAAATTTCCAGCTCTTTTCCTACGGTAATTCCATCATACTGGTATATGGTTTCCCGCGCACTTGCAGCACTTTATCACGTCTTCCAAGTGACCATTCTTTGTGAATATGTCTAGGCTGTGTGTGTTCTACAGAGCCAAGTTTAGTCCTCTCCTCATCCAATATCACGCGTGCACACATGTAAGAGTCACTGGATATCAGTAGTGCCTAATTTGTTTTTTAATCAGTAACCTGTTATAGATGTAGACATTCATGGCTATCTTACAGTGCAATGTTTTAGTGGGTGAACTTGTTATTTTTTTGCTGCTTAACATTTACAAATATTGTGTGTAATTAGTATTAGAATTAAAAAACTGTTAGAAGTCCACGTAGTATTTTTTTCTTCTCAGATTTGCTTGTCCCAATTGTAGCAATCCCACCACCACACTAGCAGGGATCGAACCTGGGGATTTCCTTCTGTACACAGTTCAGCACCGTACCACATGGTGCATTTACTCAATGAGCCATCAGGGAACCCCTGGCAAAATAATTTTATTTATAATGTATTTCATTTTTATCAATTCAGTTGGCAAACCTCAAGCTGTAGCATAAAGTCAGAGCAGCAACTTATAAAGTAGTGTCTTACTGCAAAATAAATCAATTTGTGACTTGAAACTGACTTTCCTCTGCTGTCTATTGGCTTATGTGGACTAATATCATACTACAGTTTGTTTTATATTAAGCCATATCTTCTTAAATCCTTCTGGTTTGTGGATGCTAGTGTTTTGTATGATTGGGATGTAGAAGTGTAATTTATTTTATTAATATAAACATTGTGTGGAGAAATATATGGGCCTGAATTACATTTGAGTGCCTTGGAGCAAATCCATTTTGAATATAATTTCTCTTCACCCTGCCCCCCACCTTCCCACCATGACTTGATGCTCAGAAGTTTGTGTGTCTGCTAACAAGGAGATGTAAGCAACTTAATCATGAGCCCTATACTTGAATCTTTAGTTTAAAGTGAACAAAATGGGTTTTTGGTAGGAGTATGTGAACATTTTCTGCCATTTATTCATTTTTTGCCTTTCAATTTAATTTATAAATCTTTCTTTAAAAATAAATGGATGGGCACTTAACACTTCAACGCATCTTAGTTATTTCTCTTACAAATGAAAAGATGACCTGTTTCAGGACACTGCTGTAAAGAAATTAGAATTTGCTTAACTGTAATATTAATCAAGTATGGTGATTGGCAGAAAATATTTTATTAGCACAACAAGGATTGACAAGGGAAAGTCAGGGCAATAGGACTTCTGTAGGTGAAAGTGCCCCCCAGAATATTCTGGGGGGCACTTTCACCTACAGAAGTCCTATTGCCCTGACTTTCCCTTGTCAGTACTGATCCATAATAAACAGAATGTCACCCATAATCAATCCTTGTTGTGCTAATAAAATATTACACTGAAGACAACACAAATACAGTTCCTGCGCATTTTTGAATGTTTTGTTTCTGTTTGTTTCTCAGTCACTACTATGCTAAGGAGTTGTTTTCCCTCTGCAAGGAGGAAATTCGGAAGTCCAAAGACGTCCAGAAACTTCGAGCTAGCATTTCAGTGTGAGTAGATCCAGGCATCCACTTGTATTTTTTCCCTCAGTTAAGATTCCTTCCTCATTGTGTGTAATTGGGTTTGCCATTGGAACTGAATTCATGGTTTCTGCAATTACATCAGACTTGATCATTTAGACTGTGTGGTTTTGGGAGTGCAAATTGGTCACAAATTGTTACGCTTGGGTCATAATGTGCTAGTGTCGCATTAAACACAGCCTTCTTGGCTTATTTTTTATGCTATAGAACCCTACTGTTTGTGGGGGGGTGGGGGGGGCGGGTGGGGAACTAACAAAATACTGTGAAATTAAATCTGATGACATAAACCGCGAGTACCTTGTTGATACAGCATGTTGCACTCTTATGTGGAATTGTAAGAACGTCTATGATGCTCCACACACTGAATTAACATCTCAGCTGGTATTTATGCTGCCAGTAAAACCTTTTATCACATGGAGGCAGGAAAAATTGAAGAAAAGCGAGCCTGCCCTGCTTTTGTACTCCGCCTAATAGCTGTTTACTGACCTCCATTGGTAAGATAAGAGCTGGTTACTGGCCTCACAACCAGGATTGGTGGATAGCTTGGTGGCACCCAGAAAATAGCTTAACCTATATCTGATTGATATTTGTTGACCTGGCCAAGTATGAGAGAATTTAACCTTACATGAGGATGTAAATAGATCAAGAGCTGTTACATAGGCAGAGTCTAAGTTTTTATTAAGACCATTCATGCTAACTGTATTAATAACTTGCCCTTGCCCCTTTCTGATCAGCTCCAAATTTTGTACCATTGTAGTTACTAGCAAGTTGGCATTGGTCCTATCAGTGAGTGAAAGGTTTCCAATATTTTATTGTGTATAGAACAGCCTTCATTATTACTGACTGCCACATTCAGTGCCTGTGATGTTTGCTGAGTGACCTCTGTCCACAAAGCTGCCTTTATCTGATCATTTTGATTGAGCAATGATAAATCAGATCTCTATATTTAAACTTATTCAGAGAATGCTTAAAAAAAATGTTCTCTATGGGGGAAAAAGTATTTGGCCAACTTTTTGTTGTGTTTGTAATTAGGCATGCCATGATCTAATTTGCATATCATGACATCTTCATCTTGTAATCTAAGTCATATGATGCAGTCATTCTTGCAATCTGCAAATGTCAGTTCAGGAGAGTTGAACTTTCACAGATTTTTCTGAATAGATCTTAGACCATCAGACAGAAAACAAAACTAAAAGTTATTCTTCAATAACTTTTGCAAGAGTGAAATCTTCTTCTCTGCCATCCATATTAATTTTGGCTTTCCCCTCATTTTCAGTTTGAAAAATAGAATTGTGTTTTGATTACTTCATCAAACTAACTACTACCTGTCTGTGTGATATTTTGATTATTTAAATATGGGTAAGATATATTTTGAAATTTAAATGTTTGAAGGTATTTGCATATGAAAAAAGTAATTTCAGTTTAAAAATCAATTGTGTTTTAATGACGGCCACAGTACATGTAAACATGATACTGTAATAGTAAAGTCTGCGGTGATACTGCATCAATACATTTTCTCTGCCCCACCCCCGAGCTAGCCTTTCATACACATTGCCCTTCTTGGACAAGAAGATGGAGTGGTTAAACCCATAAATTTCTTGAATGATTTCAACAGTGCTATTCCCTGGTTGATCAAACAGAGAACACGAGGAGGAATCTCCTCTCCACCACCAGAACCTCCAGGTACTTTTTCCCAGTTGATTTGACTGAAATTGGCAAACCTTTTTTTAGGGCAAGAGCTTATGCCCATCAAATTTGTGATTCATATTCCGATCTCGAAGTTCAGAATTTAGTGCGCTAACATGAGTAAGTTTAAAATTGTACGGCAGCCTGGTAGCTACAAGTTGTTCCAATCAATGCAATTTTGATACTTCATGCTAACAATATCATAGTAAAGGCAAAAGCGGACAAAAATGTTACAATCGCCTAAACATACTATGTATAAGCAGCAAGGTATGTACCAAGAAACTCATGCCATTATAAGGGCTGAATTTTACATCCCACTTAGGCAAACAAAAGTAAAAATATTCTTTCATTGTTTTATACATTCTCAGATATATGTGTTACAGATTAATAAGGAACCCTGGCATATATTCCATTGGACGTGCACCACATTAGTAATATAAAACAGAGTTGACGATCAAAGAAATGCAATGTACTTACAGGACTGAAATTACTTTCTTTCCAACAGACAGCAGCAGTGTAGCATTACAGTTTTAACATTACTCATGTCACAGGTTGTAAATACATAATTAACAATAATAGTGACAGAACGGAGGGAGAGAAACCCCAGAGCATGTTCGCGCAAGTTCAGAATAGGCCTCATGTTTTTCAACATGCAAATTTCCCGTGGGAAAATAAAACCAGCAGGCTACTTTTCTCGAAAGTTATATTTCTGTACCTCTGACAGTAAAGGTAGTTAAATATTTAACCATTTTGTACCTCAGTTAGGAAAACAATTTACCAGTATTCTAAAAAAGCTCATTCTGTATTCCTGATTTTTAAATGCCAACGGAAGTTAGTAATATGTAGAGCACGATTGAAGACACACAGCCATAAAATTGATATCCAAAAGCGATGTCAGGCAGCATTGCATGGCCCTTGGAGTATTATACCAGCTGAATGATTGAGCTAATGATTAGCTACTGGTTATACCAAATTAAGCGATATGAAAGTATTTTACGATATTTCTGGACCTATGGGGCGAGAGAAATGACGAGGAGGGAAGCGAAAGATCATTGTTCATCCTCCTCTGAGAACCTTCCAATGCCTGAACTGTACTGGTATGTAGGAGTTCCTTATAGAAAACCTTGGTTACAATTTTTTTTAAAGTTTTTTGAAGTATATGTAAATTTCAGGGCTTTATATTTGCTATGTGTGTTTCTGTGATCTGGCCACAAAGCATATTCCAAAATATCATATTCAGGTATCTTCTGAGATTCTACTGACAATGTTTGTAGAGCTTTGTTGTGAAATTGAGCGAACTGGCAATTTAAAGAATCTTTTAATTGTACTGTAAAGGACACATGAATTAACTATATTGTGTGAGTTAGTGGTGTAAACAAGGGCAATTTCAGTATTTAATTAAAGATTATACTTGCTTTAGTTCAAGAAATCGATGCATTTTATTTTTATTTTGAATCTCATCATAGATTATGAATTGTGTTTACACTTAATGCTAACCTTGAAGTCCTTACTAAAATGATCAGCTCATCCTAGTTGGAGCAGTGTCACTCCATATTATAAAAAGGATATAGAGGCACTGAGAAGGTGAAAAAAAGATTTACTAGGATCATAGTTATAACCTCTTAGTTCTGCTATCAAGAAGGATTGAGCAGGCTAGGGCTCTTTTCTCCAGAAAAGAGAAGACTGAGGGTTGACCTGATGGAGGCCTTTAAGATTATGAAAGGGTTTGATAGGGTAGACGTAGAGGAGATGTTTCCACTTGTGGGGGAGACCAAAACTAGGGGCCATAAGTACAAAATAGTCACCAATATATCCAATAGGGAATTCAGAAGAAACTTCTTTACCCAGAGAGTGGTTAGAATGTGCAACTTGCTACCATTAGGAGTAGTTGAGGCGACTAGCATAGATGCATTTAAAGGGAAGCTAGATAAACACATGAGGGAGAAAGGAATAGAAGGATATGCTGATAGGGTTAGATGAAGTAGGAAGGGAGGCAGCTTTTTTGGAGCATAAACACTGGCATGGACCTGTTGGGCCAAATGGCCTGTTTCTGTGCTGTACGTTCTATGTAATGTCTTCATATTTTCTCTTCTGTTGCATTTCTGCTATTTAGTGGTGGTAGTGTTGAGATATCAGGGGAGGATTGGTGAAAACAGTGTTACTGCTGTTTGGGAAGCTATGAAAACTAAGATGCAAGGGCCTTGGGGGATAGGGAGAGATAATAATGTTAATCCTATTGAGAAAAACCATAAGAAAGTTGACCCATGCAAAATCTGGTATTGATCTAAAGTGCTCAATTAGTTTCACAGGATAAGTGTCCTGTTTAATTACAATTTTTTGCAAATGATATTCCAATCCTCTCCTGAACTCTGGTTTTCTTTACGTGTGTTTGAAATTTTAACATTTAAATTATAGATATTCCACATAAAAAATTGTGGAATAACTATAATAAGATTATCATTGCAATTCGTAAAGTTGCCTAACATTTTAGGATCTCAAACCAGATTGAGAAGCACAATGATGTCATTCTGTACAAGAGACAGAAATTACTCCAGCTGACTTACGTTCCTGGTACTTGACTGCATCAGTTCCAGAATACTGTTTTTGCCGATAAGTTTATATTGTTTACATTGACAAATATGAAAAATTTATGCTTTAATTACGATCTGTCTTTTCTCATGCACCAGTCCTTAAGGTGCTTTAACATTATGAAGAATTGTACCCACAGCACTTACGAATCTCAATACGAATGTTCGTCTATGTATTTTTGTATAATTATATATACTCTGATTTGATTTGCCTTGCCTTGCAGGTTCTGTGGGCTTATTCAGTTCCAAGGTGATATCAGAAAGAACGTTCTCTTCCAGCTCTTGCTCCTATTGTGCTACCCATTCCCAATAGTAAGCACTCACTAATTTGTTTAATTTCTTAAGAACCAGCTGTGTGGTAGAGGCACCTTTGTTGTGTTGTGTTGCACCTTTGCCAAGTGATGAACCATATAAAAAGTTGCTGGCTGCTTGAGGTTTTTTGGCAGATAGATTGACACTCTAAGCCTTTAACTCATCGTTATCATAAACCGCACTGTGCAGTTCACACCAATGTGAATGTAATCTTCAGTTCATGTACGTTAATAAATTATATTAAAATTGCTGGAGCAATAAATCAGTTAATTTATATCAAAGTGATGTAATTCTCCAGGATTTCTGCATCATGCATTACAAGCCAAGCTGCTGTTTCTGTTGGGAGAAATTAAGCAAAACTACCTCTCTGGAAATAGTAAGAATGCGGCCAAAAGCATATCTGTGGAAATGCATAAAGGTGCCCAAAGGTATTTCTCTGAGTTTATTAATTACTTTTGTGGAAGTAACAGAACATTACTTCTGCATCAGTTAATGGTTTGCTTCAGGCTACAGTGGAAGGTTGCCATGACAACAAATGCATAAGGGTGATCATAACTTAACAAGCATGAGGATAGTAAATGCATCAGAGCACAAACAGGGATTTAGCGGCTTTATAGAAGAGAGGCGATGCATTGTCTGATTGGCCATGGCTGCTGTACCAGCTGTTAAGTCATGTGGTCACTGGAAGGAGTCCAACTGTATTTTCTGAAACAGAATTCTGCAGTGAAGGAAAGCACTGAGTCAGTAAATCCATTCAAAAATGGGAGGTTGGCATTCAAGGTGTAAGTTTTTATTTTAATTTTTTTGTTGATAAACTATCCCATTTAGTTCATTGCCCCCATTTGTGCTACTCATACTATTGAGCATGTGCCTGCAGCATATTTTAAAATATGCCATTGACTCAGTGGAATTTTCAGTGGGTGTACCTCCAGTGCAATAGCTATATATTTTTTGATATTTGTAGTTTCAATTTTACAAATGTTATTAAGAATTACAGTGATTGTGTCCAGTTAAAACTGGAGTGAAAATTCTGTCTTCTGAATGTTCTTTTTGAAAGCCTGAGTGGTAAAATAGTGAAATTACACCAGGGTGGTCTCTGGATCAAAAAGAATTATAAACGATGTAACATTTTAAAAAGAAATGTTAAAGAGCACACATGCTAAACACGATGCATCATTCTTGGGAAAGTATAGGTCGTTAGAATCATAAATTACTTCAAAGTTGATTCTAGTCTGATGTTAAAGGGGAAGTGAAGTGATGAGGTAAGACCTTGAAATTGGAAGTATTTATCCATATGTAAGCAACTGCTAATGTACTTTTCCTTTAGAAATTAGTTGTTTATACAACCCTAATTATAGGGCTCCTGCCATTAACTAATTCGGAGAAGCAGGTGTGCTACAATGATGCAAATCAAGCAGACCCCATTGCAAAATACTCTACAGTATTTCTGTTTACGGGCTGATCATGGCCTTTATTGCCCCACCACTGTCCTGTTGATACCTAGAATGGACTGGAATAGGAAGCAAGGAAAGTCAATGACTAGTTTCTGAATAGACTAATCCCATCAACATCAATGTTATAAGGATGACACTTACACGTTGAGTCCTGTTCCCCTGTTCAGTCCAGTGCTGAATACATGACTCAGAGGATGAGCAATTGATGAATAATCATATCACTGCTAATCTTGGAGTAAGGATTTACAAATCCTCAAACTTAATCTTGCATTATAATTACACTTTATAGTGGAAAAAGCAATTTACGCAAATGTATTCAATTCACTGGCTCTAAAGCGAATCTAGCATTGGTGATGTATGAATATTTCGTTGTTATTGCACCTGATCACTTTGTCACTTCTAATTTATTTGACTTTCAAGTGATATGTGGAAACTAAGAATATCAGTAAATTGAAATAATCTAGCAGAGGAATAGCTTATGTGTGATCTTATTTCATTTGCAAAGTCCCAGAAGTGGCAGACGTCTTCAGTGATGGTTTTGTGTTTCGTGGCAGTTGTTTCCTAATTAATCTTTTGCACAGATAAGGAAGACAACCGCCAGCCAGCTGTATGAAATGCTTATAACATATGATGATGTCATTGATGCAGAGGTATTGGACGAAGTGATGGCAAGTCTTAGTGACAACAACTGGTAAGTGGCATTTGCGGTGGAAGTAACCTTACATTGTGTTCAGTGTGCTTCAATAAACAAACCAACCTTGAAGTTTAAACAAGTCATTTCTTAAGGTGCTATTTGTCATTATTAAAATTGCAGACAAGCTGAAAAGCATCTGCACTCTTCATTATAGGTATAAAAGATCTATAGCTCACAAGTATCTATAATCATGAAGGTCTTTCTCATGAGCAAATGATCAGTGGGGCAAACGCTGTCATCAGGTGTAAATTCTCTATTCTGTAGGTATTGTAATTTTTATTTGTACAGGTATAAAATAGCAGCACCAGAGGATGAGGAAATACTAACAACGCCTAAGAAAGAAAGCTAGGTTACCAAGAGCCACAAAGAAGAGTTACACTTCTTCAGTCTTTGAATTATGTTACTTTTTGTTCATCTGTGACCGGATAAAAATCTTTTGGCACCCGTCAAATTATGGGACTTTAAATAGAGAAAATCACAAAAACTGCTTTTAATTTGGGAAAAATATCAGAATTATGGATAGAATGACAAAAGGGTTAGAAGTGCATTAAAACCATGTATGTACTTGGTTTATGGATAGTATCTGCCTTAATTGATTACAGATATTAATTGAAATCCAAAAAACAATGTATTTTTTGTAAATCATTCACTAGACATCCTTTATTATTCATGCTTTTTCCCCCATTACACACATCCACCTTCAACTCGCAGTGCGAATCTGGGCTGTAAACTTGCCCAGTAACTGTTCTAATCTCTAAGGGCAGGATTTGTCATTTTTTCTTCCCTTGCATGGAATGCACCACTAGAAAAAAGAAGAAAAACTTGCAATGTCCCAAAGCACATCATAGCCAATGAATTATGTTGCTATGTAATGTTTGTCTGGTAGCCAGGCTGATAAAATGAGAGCAGTCAAGTCTAAATGACAATCAAAGATGGCTGATCATTTTTGGGCCCTTTGGATGGAAGTCCAACCATAGAATCCTGAATATTTGCATTCTGTGTATTGGACAAGACACACTCCATTCTTCCGCTACTAAAACGTACCACTTTATACTATAAAAACAGGTTTAATAACATATGTTTATCTATAAAGCACACAGAACTAAACAGGTTTTTGAGCTTTACACTAGTCAATGTTATTCAAAATCTCCTGCTGAAACTGTTGAGCTTTTTTTCAGTCCCAAAACAATTGTGTTTCCTCAAGATGGCTGCAGGCATCCACCTGTCCTCTCAACCAGAATCTAGGAATGAAATCTGGGAATATAGAAACATAGAAAATAGGAGCAGGAGTAGGCCATCCGGCCCTTCGAGCCTGCTCCGCCATTCAGTATGATCATGGCTGATCCTCTATCTCAATACCATATTCCCGCTCTCTCCCCATACCCCTTGAGGCCTTTTGTGTCTAGACGTCTATCTAGCTGCTTCTTAAATATTCAGTGACTTGGCCTCCACAGCCTTCTGTGGTAGAGAATTCCACAGGTTCACCACCCTATGAGTGAAGAAATTTCTCCTCATCTCAGTCCTAAATGTCCTACCCCGTATCCTGAGACTATGACCCCTCGTTCTGGACCCCCCAGCCAGGGAAAACATCCTCCTTGCATCCAGTCTGACTAGCCCTGTCAGAATTTTATATGTTTCAATAAGTTCCCCTCTCATTTTTCTAAACTCGAGTGAATACAGGCCGAGTCAACCCAGTCTCTCCTCATATGACAGTCCTGCCATCCCAGGGATCAGTCTGGTGAACCTTACCAAAGAGGAGAAACAGGTATTGTGGAGGGAGGGGGGGTGGGGGGGAATCATTTTTTGAAAAAAAAAAGTAATGTATTAACTCGTTGTAGTTGTACAGATGTTATTGATAAAATGGTTGTAAAATGAACAGCATCTGTTTCTCTTTATTTGTAGAGTACTACACAGCTGTGAAATGGCATTGAACACATAAAGGAAAATAGTAGTGCCATCCCAGATGAAAGTTTACTGTATGTTGGAGGGATTTTTATTTCCACTTCATATATAGATTTATGATGTTGGAAGAGTTAGAGGGATTCTAGCATCCAATTCAATTCTCATCTGCACTGAATTAAATACTGAGTGTCACATAGGCCAGTAAGATTAGTGATCTAATATCTGATAACGTATGTGACTATTAAAGTACGTAATGGCTGAGAGAGTGCAGGAAATTGGATCAACTCAAGAATTTAAGTAGTTGGAATGTTTTGCACAGAGCGGAGACTAGTTGAAAGGATTGATTTGGTTAACCTCATCCAGCTGGCATTTGGCAGAGTTTGGCCACTTTCTTCAGTCTGTTTCTTATTTTGCCTCCTTAAATCTAATTAATGTCCTTTTAAGTAATGCCCTGAGACACTGCAGTTTTGTACTTACTGTGAAATTTAGCATTGAAGCCTGTATATATTTCTTTTCATTTCAAAATGTAATTCTAAGTGTGCAGTCAAGTTTTAAATTTATCAGCCTACGGTGTGAAGAAATTGTATGCGTTTCAAATGAATCTGAATCTCAATATTCTTTTAAATCAGCCTTCTATAAGCATGCTGAATAATAGTGCAATTTTAAGCATTATGAGCTATTGTTAAATTGCTACTTTTCATTTCTGTTATAACTGAAAATGCTTTAGTCATATAAAAAATGAAGCAGTACATCTTTAAGTATATTTAACTATGGTAAGCTTGCAACTGCTTCAGTGGCGGTTGTGGAAGAATGCAGTGAAATTCCAGAATCCAAATATCTTTGGATACTATACAATAACTTTATTATTCTAAGGCTTTATAATAAATGATCTGTTAATATGTGGTATTGTTGGCATCAATTAATCACAACCACCACTTGAGAGAAAGAAAATCCTCAAAAGTGAACTGAATGGGTCCTACTGTTGCAGTTTCTGTGCCTTGAAGAAAAATGCAAAGAAATTCATATTCTAGCTTGGGTGGTTTTGTTATCGAATACAGAGAATTAATTTCTAGCACACGACACTTTACTAGGAGCGTGCCTGAATTTCATCCAAGGTTAACAAGGTTTAGTAGCCGAACCATGCTTCTTATAAATGCGTTATTGTCGATTGTTTCAGTTTTTTTAAATGTTGCTATACTTAACAAAAATGCTATTCATGCTTACAGAATTTGTTACAAACAGTTAACTTGTGTGAAATTTGTTTTGACAACAGGGATGCTGATCTTGCCACCGTACGAGCTCAGCGGAATCATCTGTGTGATCTGATGGGTGTTCCAAAACCAATAATTGCTACTAAGGTATATTAGCAGATGAGAAACCACTGTTTGTCATCAAATCAGGGCTTTGCATATGTTTTTGCCCTGCATCCTTTCATGCAAATTAGATCTCCTGATATTTCTCCTTTTTTCATGATTAGCTTGTTTGCTGGAATTTTACTGTCACCGTACAGTGTGATGTTACCTGATTGAATTAGCCAGTTTCTGTTGATAATATGGGATGATACATTTGTTCTAAACCCATCACAGATCAAGTTAAATAGTCTGAATGGCAAAGCATTCCTGCCTACCCCATATAGTTCAGTGAAATAGTTTCAATATCACTGACCTACACAAATCTTACCCAGCCATTGAGGAAGGTATCAGCCCTAGCAAGTAGTAGTCACTGCTTGTGACTTAAAACTTTGCAAACTTACACATGCAGTTCTGAAGTAAGCTCAGCCTATGTGGGAACTATCCTTGCAATGTAGTAAACTGAGTGTTTTCCACAGGAGTGGGAGTGATAGCAAATGTTTGAGATTTAGCATTAATTATTATCAGAATAAAGCTATTTCCAACGTTTGGGTAGCTTTATCACTGCAAGGTAAGCAATGAACCATTTTTGCTGTTTAAAATAAGCACTCAAAATGGTGTGGATTACATCATGCTCTCTCGATCTCCGAATGCCAGACATATAACACTCTGACATACCATATATCTCAGGCTATAACTATAAATCAAGCAGAGAAGTAAAATTAAACATAAGTAAAAGCAAGCACTAGGTTATAACACTTTACTTAACTCACAGTCCATGTTTCAAAATAATAAATGTGTAATGGATCTTGGAAGTTACGCTTTTAGTTTGGAACAGGCATCTGTGCTTGAGAGGTTTTATGTGAGACTGGATGTCATTGCAGCAAATTCTGAGCCTAGAAGTATAAACAATGTACATTGTTTGTTCAGGCATATTCTGTAGATCATATAACTGTTTAAGAGAATTAGATTACATTTTTTTCCAAGAAAACATACGGATCATCTAAGAACCAACAATAGTAGTTATTAGGTAGTATAATGAGGATACATTTAGATTGTAGAGGGTGCCGTGTTTTAGCCTAATAGCTCTACCATACACTAGAAGAATCATATTTAAATCCTAATTTTGACTTTCTCTACAGTGGGTGAATTTCTCCATGTATGAGCCAAGCTGCTGAAAGGTGCATTTCCCAGTAGCAGTGGACTTCATCCCAGAGGGATAGAGAATTCAATGGCAGCAGTTCTGCTCTGCTAAAGCACAACTGCTCGCGGAGCTCTATTGGGAGCAGCCAGTGACACAGACTGTCCTCCCCTCCTAGCTGAAAGAGAATGCAAAGCAACAGTATAGATTGGGGAGGTTTTATTTATTCATTTGTTTGCTGACACCTTTATAAAATCCAATATTTGTTTTTTTAAAGAATTACTTTACAGCCACCTTTCTTAAATGAAAATTTGACCTTTTAAAAACAAGGTAGATTTCAGCAAATTGCTCATTACACTGGTGTCTGCTGTGCCTCTGATAACACATGGTGTTTTATAATAAACATTGTAGAAAATCTAGTTCAATATTTAACATGACTCCTTGTAGAAATAAAATCTGCAGGGAGAGCACATTAACTTTGATATGTAGTAGCCAGCCTTCTATGGTGCTGATGGTGACCACCCCGGGGTCTGGAGTACATGTTTGAAGGCAAGGATGCAGCAGCACAGCAGGAGGCAAATGAAAAGGGAAATTTTATATTGGTGCCATTGGGAGGTCAGGGCTCAACACCTGGGTGAGTTACTACTCCCACTCTGTTTCCAGGTGAGGTCTGGATACTTACCTGGTGCCCACTGTTGGTCCACATTTCAGAGGCAGTGACCCATAGATGTTGATACTATCATGGCTGCTTTATGTTTTGGATTTGCAGTCTGGTTGGTTGCTGCTGGACCAATCAGAAATCAAATAGGAATCCTGCATTCACACACACACAAACTGTTTCACAGGTCGAGGTTATAAAGTAGGTTTCAGGGGAATGTCTTGTACATTGGATTTTTTTCATACTAATTTTTACTTTGTTGAATTTCTGCAGAACAAATCTAAATATGCTGAGAAGCCTGTTAAAATTTTGCATTGCCCTTTAAAACCATGTATGTGTATATATGTATGTGTACGTGTGTGTATATATATATATATATAACTTCCAATTATTTAGTTTGGATTGAGGAATTTTTTTTAATCCCCTTCTTTTTGCGACCACAGCTGTACCAAGGCGTTCTATGATTGAAGATTTGCCATGTGTCTGGACAGACAAGGACATGCAGAGAGCTAAATGTGTGTTCAGTCTACTATATGTCGGATGTCTTTCACAAACTGTTCCAATCTGGATGCCACTACAAAGCAAGCCGTGTAAGAAGATGACTGAAGAGCTGCTCAGCATGTGAAAATACACACGAATAAAGAGTAGACTGTGTTCAACCTCAGCATTCCACTCCAGATGTTGTTCTTGATGTGGTTACAGATTTCCTTAAGATACTACAGGGGGTAAAAATGCTGAATAAGTCAAATGTAAATGCACTAATGTTAGCAAAATGTGTTTTTTAATGCAGTGTTTAGATGTAACCCTTCACCCACAAGATGGCACCTTTGCTCCCTCAACATCCTTTACTTTGTTCAGGTGGACTGTACAAGAGCTAATGTTCTGTTTTGTATGATCAACCTGAACCTAACACATTCTTAAATAAAATCATGAGTTCTGCTTACACTCTATTGGGCTGTGGCTGAAGTTTTATTTGAACAATTTTCAAACAAATACCTAAATCAAAAAATAATCTTTATGCAGTTTAAAAAAAAATTCCTTAAAGCCAGTCTACTACTCGAACCTTGAAGTGGTAGAATTCAGACCCTTGAAATATCTACCCATGTGCAGACTGCTTTACTGTATTTTTCCACCACAAGAAAGCCCAGTGTTACTATGGTACTAATTGCATGGTGCTGTGTACCTACATATGTAATATCACTCCCATCTTTATTACTGGATCATCTTCAAACTGCAATTCACAGCTATTTTTAAAAAAAAGTTAGCAATTCCCGTTACCAGAGGAGCATATTACTTGAGTTGCGGTAAATAACTCAAATGAACTTTAGTAACGTAAGCAGTAATAGAAGAAAGATATAGCATCTTTCATGACCTCAGGATGTCCCAAAGCACTTTACAGAAATTAATTACTTTTGAAGTGTAGTTACTGTTGTAATGTAGGAAACGCGGCAGCCAATTTGCACACAGCAAGCTCCCACAAACTGCAATGTGATAAGTGACCAGATAATCTGTTTTTAGTGATGTTTGTTGAGGGATAAATATTGACCAGGACACCGAGGAGAACTCCCCTGCTTTTCCAGGGCCTTGATGTAAAGTCTCAACTGAAAGACAGCACCTCCGACAGCGCAGCACTCCCTCAGTACTGCACTGTAATGTCAACCTAGATTTTGTGCTCAAGTCTTTGGATTGGGGCTTGAACCCTTGACCTGCTGACTCAGAGGTGAGAGTGCTACCCGCTGAGCCAAGGCTGACACCGTGAAGAAACGTCATATGCAAGTTGTTGTTGAGTGTGAGAATTAAGACAAGCTTCACTGTCACGGTTTATATCAAGAGACCCTGTATACATTGTTGCCTTATATCTTGCTGCCATATATACATTTCTGAATCTGGAACTACTTCAACAGTTGAAACAGGACTTAAGACTTAAGGAGTTTCTAGGAATCACATTTTGTTTCAAGCACACTTGTATTGATCTGCTATAATGTAACAGTTCATATTACAAGATTTGTCGTTAACTCTCTGGCTCAGTGGGTGAATACACCATGTGTTGTGGCACTGAGTCACACAGACCCGAAGGTCCTAGGTTCAATCCCTTGTTTCTGATGACTTTTGTCCGAAGCAGCAGTAGGATGCTACAATTGACCTCAGTGCCCATAGGAAAGGCTTTCTGCTACTGATTGCTATCAAGTGACCCCTGTGTGCGTGTGGACATCAGGTGAGAATGAATTCACAAGATAAGTATAGCCATTCACTCTCTCTTACCCTTCCTGATAGACGCTACAATCCCAGCCCCCCCCACCCCCAAATCATCATCATCGACATCTAATTGCATATTTAATTATTCCAGGGTATCCACCTCCACTGCCCTACCTGATGTCCATGCTATGACTTGTTCTTTGTGTGAAGAACTTCCTGTCAGGCTCAACTGGAATCCCCCAGAGTTAAATAGCCTGTCAACACTTATTTCCTAGGCTTAGATATGAAGGAAGGTAATTTGGGTAAGATGGCAGAGGATTTCCAGTGCTTAAGCAATTTTTTTTTTAAATGCCTCTTTAGAATATATTTGATTCTGAGATCTTTGGCAATTCTCTCACTTTAAAAGCACCATTACAACTTTTTTTTGTTGTTCCTTAATTTGAAGAGAGGTAGCATTAAGGAAGGATCATAAGATCTGGTCCAAGATGTCATATTCAGAGAGGTATAAAATTTCATGGAACTTTGTAGATCTTCATTTATTTCAGAAAGGATCATCTGTTCTAAACCCTTTTTTCAAATGCAAAAATCAGACATTACCTTTTTAAGATTTACTGTGTACATTATTTGAAAATTTTGTAGCAGGTTAGACAACATTTTGTAACTCAATATGGAAATGTTAAATGGATAATTGATTTTGATAATGTAGATAGGAAGTTAATGCTGGAGAATGAGACTTGATATCACAGTGAAGAAGGAAAGAAAAAAGGACAGACTAGTTTTTCATTAAGAACGAACAAACTAACTTGCATTTTTATAGAAAAAAGCAAAAAAATGCGGATGCTGGAAATCTGAAATAAAAGCAGAAAATGCTGGAAACACTCAGCAGGTCAGGCTGCAACTGTAGAGAGACAAACAAAGTTAACGTTTCAGGTTGATGACATTTTGCATTTATATAGCACCTTTCACAGCCTCAGGACCTCCCCAAGCGCTGCAAAGTGGAGTACTTTCAAAATGTTGTCAGTGTTGTAATGTGGGAAAACAGGGCAGCCAATTTTCACACAGTTTTGTGTACAGCATTGAGATAACTAACCAGATGATCTGTTTTAACGGTGTTGGTAGAAGGATAAATGTTGGCCAGGACAGCTCCCCTGTTCTTCTTAAAATAGTGCCATTGGATCTTTTGCATCCATCTAATGGGGCAGATGGGCACTTCAGCTTAATCCAAAAGACAGACATTCCGACAGTGCAGCACTCTCTCACTGAAGTGTCAGCTGAGATTATGCGCTCAAGTCTCTGAAGTAAGGCATGAACCCATGAGCTTCTGGCTCAGGCAAGTGAGCTACCACTGAGCCAAGGTTTACACATTACAGAATTATGGAGTCTGTTAGCTTCTGTCATAACCTAATTTTCTCCTACCATTCCAGATTATTTTATGACTCATGGTGAACATTTTCAGATTTTTCTTTGATCCACACTTGGTGTGACACAAAACTCAAATTAAGAATAAAGAGGGAGACCTGCATGCCATAGACATTGCTTAATACAAGGTGAAGGCAGGGTCACCAGTGACCATTTTTGTGCAGCACCTTGTGGCGATTCACAATTCAACAAGTTGCTGGTCAATTTGCACATTAATAACTGTGTGTTGTTCACACGCTGTTATTTTTTCAACACATTCCGGCCCAATATGATGGCACTGGCACATTAAATGCCAGTTAGGGCATTCCTTTCGTAATTAAGAAAAAGTATATATTTTTCGTTGTAAATTTTTGTTGGTAGACTTTTTGTTAGTGGAAAAAGCTACGCACGAGTAAGTTTACTGCCAATACCAATTAAAGCATATTGTTCCTTTAATTTATAGTTAGCACATTTGATTACAGGATATTTTTGCTTGTTGGAAAATTGGTCACAAATAATTATAGGGACTTTTTCTATAGAATAAATATCCCCAATTCAGACATTAAGGAGGAAAATACTGTGGAAAATTAACTCCTTAATTCAAGCGGAATAATGCACAATTTTCACATTAGGTTTTTCACAGCAAAGGCACCCAATTGATTTACTTCATAAAACCTGTGTGCCTTTCCCTCCTAGTGTGTCATTATGTTTCTCCTTTACTAGAAAATCCTATTATAATAGCAGTGCTAGGATTTACCAAATACTTAAGGAGTTCTGTAGTATCACTTGCATTATGTGTAGTTAACTTCTCAAATAGCAACACACATATAGTGTATTGTATCTAACAACGCTCAGTATTTTATAGGTTTGAAGTTTCACGGACGAGAAAGATCCAGGTTTGCTTCCTGGTCTGTGCTGTTAGCTGATCTCAGCTGGGTGGTGGTAGTGGTGCTAGAATTAGCCTAATAGCCCACGGTTAGGGAGTAGAATATTAGCCACTGTTTTTGCTCTTGATCACTGTCAAGGGGCCTCTGTTGAAAATACGCATTTGGACTTTGGGTGAAGACACGGTTTGGTTGGGGAGCTGTTCATGGTCAAATAGCCTGCTGATATTTATGTGTCAGCATTGACAATAAGTATTTGCTGGTTGGTACCAGAGGCCGACTTGGGTCCATAGAACTGTACTCCAGCAAGGTGTCAACGCCTTCGAGAGGAGAAACATTGACAAATCAATCAGAATCAATACCCAAGTATCTACTAATCAAGAGACCCGATGATTGCAGGATTGAATTCCAAATACAGAATAAAATCATATTAGAGATGTGAGGATGTCACAGGCAGTCAATGCCAAGTTCCAATTTTAAAGATTAAAAACAATTACAGTGCCTCATAATCCTTAGAAAGATTTTTATTTGACTATTTAATAGTGACAAACCATAACTAGCCACTAGCGAGCTATGGAATTTAATGTTTGAAACTAAACAATAATTGTTTTGTGACCAACTGACTGGAAGATTCAATAAATAAATGGAGATGGGGGAAGCAATTTAGCTCATCTACCACCTCACCTTTGAAACCTATGGCACCTCCACCATCACAACTACCAACAGCCTCTTGAATGATTCCAGTGCTTTTGCCATCACCATCTGATCTGGAAGACTAGTGCAGGTATTAAGTATACTCCATGCAAAGAAGTGCTTCCTGGCATCAGACCTGTATGTGTTTTTCACTAATTGGTACTTTGGACATGAGTTGTCCTGAACTCATGTTTTAACTTGAAATAGTACTCCAGATTAACCTTTTCTATTCTGTTTAGTATTTTCTGTCCATTTATTTACCTCCTTTCAGGCTGAAAAGTTGAATTAAAGTCATAATCTTTTAGTTGAAATTTCATGTATAATTTTCAGATGTCAGCCCTGTCTACGGAAGGTAATCTGGTAATTTCTTGTACAAGGGTTGGTGTGTTCGTATTGATAAATTAGAAAAATGAAAAAGATATGTAGTTCTAGACTGGGTACATGGGAATTGCCAAACCTGTATTAAGTGGTTCCTAAAATGTTGGCTTAAACCATTTAGCTCATTTGTTATTTTCAACCTGGAGTAGAGAGGAAATCTTTTTGATTATTTTTACAAATATCAAGTGACCATCTGCCTTCTCATGTTGTATAAAAGCCCAGCTCTTGGGTTGCTTCCTTAGTTATTTTAACTGTCAGCATCCCCAATCAAGAGACTTTATTAAACTTTAATCAGGTCATCTGCCTCAGTTTCTTATTTTTTTCAATTGAAGCCAATTTTTTAATCAGTGCTGCCTACTTGCACTGTTCTAAAAATGCTGCTAGTGTCAAGCTGGTAGGTGCAGTAAAATAGTGGCTTTTAAACCTGTATGTTGGGGGGGGGGGGGCTCTGCAATTATTGACAACCACCTGAGGATCCCTGCAAATATTAACATACTCCCAGGGATTTTCTGTCCTAAATTTCAGTGTCAGCTACCCAAAAGAAGACACTGCCATCCTCTCAAGAAACATTTTTATTACTATATGTCTGGAGCAATAGAGATAATGTGTTAGTAAGTCAGTAAAAAATACAGAATAAATACAGAATGCAGAATTCTCAGCATAGTTTTCATATGGTATGCATAGTTTCAGATAGGCAGAATTTTATGACTTTGCAGACCTTCTGGGATTAGGGGACTCCCAGTTGAAAGCATAAATAGTATAACAGCACCATTGGGTATCTAAGAAAAAACATCTGATGGTGATCTGTCTTTTGAGGTATGTAAAACATCCTGTATAGACCACATACAAAACGTAGCTTCAATATAGATTCCTCATATATTCCATTTCTGAAAAAGTGGGAAAATGAATGTTTCAGGAAAACAAAGTGGTGTTAACTTGCCCAACTCCCGTCTGTTTCAACATATGTGCACCACACGTTTGAGTTTTTAATAAAACTTTCAAAGATTTTTTTTAACCTAATTTATCTTTATATTAATCATAGAAATCTGGGATGAATGGGGCTTAATGTTTTCTTGCTACACCTGGCTTTCATATATCTGGCCTTTAGATCATGCAAAGTTTTTAGGGATGACATTCCTCTTTTGACAATAAAATGGATCAAAGTTGTACATTCCTGCCACTAGTAGGTCACTAATACAAAGAAAAATGGGCATTCTCTAAATAGTCCTACTTCCAGTCCATGTAAAATACTTAAATCAATTATCAGAAGTAAATTTGAGGATCATCTGTACACTAACCCAATGAACAGCAGTCAGCATAGATTCAGAAGGTGGAAGATCCTGCCTGATTAACCTCCTCAACTTCTTTGAGGAAGTGACAACCCAAGTGGACTGTTAAGCCTATAACATGATTTACCTTGACTTCCAAAAGGCCTTAGAAAAAGTGCCACATGGAAGGTTATTAATTAAATGCAAACCTGTGGGGCTTCAGGGTAAACCCTCGAAACGGATTAAATTGGCTGAAGGATAGGAAAAGTGTTCCCATTAGACGAGTTATATCAGAGTGAGGGGCTTGGCGATGGGACCAGTTTTTTCTAATTTACATACATGACCTGGATTCAGAAACTGAATGCAAAGTGATCAGATTTGCAGATGATACCAAACAAGGAGGGGCAGTGGAATTGGAGCAGACAGATCAGAAAGTACAGAATGAGTTGAACAAAATATGAAAATGGGCAGAACAATGGCAATGAAATTTATTTCAGAAAGGTATGAAGTGCTACACATAGGAAGGAAAAATAGATGACACACGTACTTCATGAATGGTTTGAAATGGCTAAAGAAGAAGCTGAAAGAGACCTGGGCTCAATTTTCCTGGGGAATTGCGAGTGTGCTGGGGGGAGAGGGCTCTGAAAATCGGGGAAATCTCGATCGGGTTTGGAACCCAGCTCCGGCCTGCAGACTTCCGGGTTCCCGACTGATGCGTCTGGGTGCGTGCGCACCTCCCGTATGCAGAAATCCCACCGGCAATCAAAGCTGGCAGGATGATACTTGACACAGTTGTTGAGATCATTTAAGTAGTTGAACTACTTAATTTTCTCCACATTGAGGCAGTGGTGCGATTTTGTAGCATCCTCAGCATGTTTCCCGTGCTGTGGGAAACACTCCATGTTGCAACAGACGTGTTTCAGCCAGCAGCCAGTTGCACATTCAAATGCTTCTTTGACAGATGGGGAGAAAAGGTCACTGATTGGAGCAGGGCACTCAGTTCGTTCAGACAAAGTTTTGGCTGCGAGATCTTTGTGGCTTCACTGAAAATTCTGACTTTCCACTCAAAATTCTTGTGTTCAAACACACATTTAACTACTTTGCGGACTCCCTCAAACTCACACCATCAGGATGGGAAGCGCCGTAGCTGCATTCACCACTACATCCGAGGACGAGCAACATCACCAGCCTTGCCAGGCATGGCGTCCATCTCAGCCACGTGGAGCTCCACAACACAGTGCTGCAGCACAGGGACCTGCACAAGAGCACAGACGGCAACAGAGAGAGCGACATCGCAGGAGGCACTACCCTCCCCACAGGGTCCACAGACCGAGGCTTAGCTTCCTGGACCTCTCTGAGGAGCAGTGCATACGGAGGCTCAGAGTGAGTCGCCAGATGGTCGCAGATATCTGTAGCCTCCTTTATGCCGAGCTGCTCCCAGCTGGGCTGAGCAGCATCTCCTTATCTGTCGCTGTCAAAGTCAACACTGCCCTCAACTTCTTCGCCTCCGGATCATTCCAGAGCACTACTGGGGACATCACCGGGGTGACTCATTCGTCTGCACACAAGTGCATAAGGCAGGTCACCAACATCTTGTTTCGCAGGACCTTGCACTATGTCAACTTCCCCATGGATGACCTCAGCCAGACAGAGAGGGCAGTGGGATTCCACGCTGTGGCTGGCTTCCCATGGGTGCAGGGTGCAATCGATTGCACCCATAAAGCAATCAGAGCACCTCCACATGAGCCAGAACTGTTCATCAACAGAAAGGGGTATCACTCCATCCACACTCATCTTCTGTGACCACCGCAAAAGATTCCTTCACGTGTGCGCCAGATTCCCTGGAAGCTGCCACGATTCCTTCATCCTCCTGGAATCCAACATGCCGCCTCTCTTCGACGCACCGAACACCCTTAAGGGCTGGCTCGCCGCAGGGACAAGGGATACCCCCTGCACATGTGGCTCATGACACCTCTGAGGAACCCCATCACCGAGCAACAGCGTTGATATAACGACAGTCACATCGCCACCAGGTCTAAAATTAAGCATGCTATAGGCTGCTCAAGATGCAATTTAGGTGCCTTGATCGTTCTGGGGGGAGCGCTTCAATACGCACCAGTATGGAATGCATTATAGTTGTGTGTTGTGCCCTGCACAACATGGCACAACAGAGAGGGGTGCTGTTTGAGGAGGCCCCATCCATATCTGCCATCCACATTGAGAAGGCGGAGGCGGAGTAGAAGCAGGAGGAGCAGCAGGAACCCATGGGCAGAGCAGAAGCTCACCTGGCTGCTCGTGAGGCCAGGGAGTCACTGATATGTGAACAGTTCTCCTGACATCAGAAATTGTGAAGAGTCCAGTCCTCACACCACCTGAAAAGAGCAGCGCCCACACCAGGCTGCACCCCCACCACCCTTCCCTGCACAAAGCAGTCCTGCAACTACACATACACCCACTGTAAAATGACCCAATGAGTGGCATCAAGTGTCGCCGTTCATGGTGAAGCTCATGAAAGGGCCCTATCACAAAAGCCAGTCAAGAATGGCCAAGTCGTGGCAGTAGTGGTGACAATCATAATATTTCATGTGATTTTAACAAAAAGCAAATATAAATGAAAACATGACCAACCATCAAACACCCTTGTGCACACCTTTCGAGCTCACAAAACCCTTGCCTTTCTCTTCCGACTGCTTCTACGTGGTGTATCCCTGTGGCTGCAGCAGAGGTAGTGGCAGGTTGCTCATGTTCGTGCTTAGATGCTTTGGGCCTACGCCCTCTGAGATTTGGAGCCCCTGAGGGCCCCTCCAGAGACTGCTCTACCTGCACCTGTGCAGGGGCAGACTCGGACACCTGGAGAGAAGGCCGGATTGCGGGTACTGGTTGAGAGGGGGGTAAAGGGTGAGACGTGGGAGCGCTTTGAGTGGCGTCCCCACTTCCATGTCCCCTTTCACCATCATCCCTCCCCTGGGCCAGGGCCACATCACTCCTACCACTCTGCTGGACAAAAGTTTGGAGGACATGTGTGATGCCTTGTAAGGCCAGTGCTAGTTTATCTGTCTTCCTGTTTAAGGCGGCAGAATGTTGTTCACTGTGAGTCCAAATGGCTGTTGTCAGGCCATGAATGGACTCATTTGTGAGCCGTGCTTGAAGCTCAATGGAGGCTAGCCTTCTCTCCATCACAGATATTTCCGTACTTACCTGTGACAGTATCTCAGAGAGTTGCTCATGTTCCTGTGGCACTATCTCAGAGATTCCCTCCCATACCTGTGCCACCATTCCACTCATGATGGATTCCTCCATCCTCTGTGCTATTGTGGAGTGTGCGGGTTGTACCTGTTCCAGCACTTCGCAAAAGTGCTGTTGTCCCTCGATCATTCTACTTTTAAAGGATGGCCCCCAGGGTTCAGCATCTGCGTCCAGCTGAGCAGAGCCTGGAGAGGAGTACTCCCACCAAAGCGGACTCTTTGCAGCTGCCCCTGCCACCAGTGTCTACTCGTGCTCACGTGTGTGGTGACTCACCAGGTGCCAACCCAACTAACTAAGGATTAGGACCCACCGAGGTGTGAGTATCTGCACTGGTGGATGACTTGCTAGGGTGCGATGTTGCACCATCAGAGGCCGGAAGGTCCTCTGAGGAATCGCCCTCTGCTGTCACACCGATCGCTGAAGGGCCTGTAAGAGAACAGAAGGCAATATCAAACATCATCACAGATACATCATGTTGCGATGAGCATATTGAGGTGCTGAAGATGGCAAGGCATGTTCACATCAATTCATATTGTGTGTGATGAATGTTAAAGTTATGCCACCAGACATTTGTCGGGTACCGGTCTTGACAGACAGGCATTCGAGGGTTCGGCTGAGCCCCAGATCCTTCTGCTCCACCTCTGTGAGGATAACGATTTGTTGCGGGCCCCCCCCCTCCGGTCCTTGCCCTCTCCCGTGCATTCTGGGCTCTCTTCTCCTATAAGGGAAGAAAGTACAGACGCGTGAGCGAGCGATGGTGAAATGGCCAACCGATTAATTCATTGATTTGGGAGAGGCTGACCGTGAAAGAAATGCATCAGAGGGTGAGTATGAGACAGAGCCATGACATTGTATGAGGATTGAGTAGAGTGGTAGTGGTGGGGTGACTAATGAAGAGGTGAGAAAGTGCTGAGGAAGTGCAGATAAGTTGAGGATGAACCTTAAGTGAGTGTGAGGAGTGGTGTGATGGAGTAGTGTTCGCAATGCAGAATGAGTTGGGGTGTGGGGGTGGTGATGTGGAAGACAGAATGTAGGAGAATCAGTAAGTGTACTCACTTTGGCTAACCTAGTTAGGTCATTGAAGTGCTTCCTGCACTGGATCCAGGTGCAGGATATGTTGTTGCTGCTGGTGACCTCCTCTGCCACCTCGAGCCAGGCCTTCTTGGTGGCAGAGGCAGGCCACTTTCTCCCGTCCGCTGGGTAAGACAGATCCCTCCTCCTCCTCACCCCATCCAGCTGGAGTGAGGCATCGTTGTATCTTAGAGCAGCCTTGCCCCTCTGCTGCTGCATTGTGGTGTATGGGTGTTTGCTCCAGGAAAAGCCATTAATGGACTGCCCCTTTAAATAGAGCTCCTCCAGCTGTCAGCCTGTAATGCGGATGCGCAGTCCGCCCACTGCGCAGCTTTCCAACGGCAAACCCGGAAGCCACGTTAAGTGGCACTAATTGAATCGCAATCGGGTGGAAAATGGACATTTTTTATTGGTCGGGTTACCCATGCGCCCAATCACGCCCCCCCCTTTAATTTGTTATCAACAGCAAACATTGATATCATTCCTATTGTGCCTATCTCCTAATAATTTTAGATTGCCTACCCTTGCTATGCATTTCCTCATTCTTCAAATTAATTTATCCTCCACTTCCCAAGTCACATTCCTTCCCTCAATTCTTATTACTGAATGAAATGGAGCAGAGAGGAAACAACTCAATGTTGGTGTGTATATTTATAGAAAGAAAGAACTTGCTGGAAGTATGCCAGTGTTGTTAGTAAATGAAGATAGGAATGGAGCTCAGCCAGGTGTCCCATAGTTGAATAGCCCCCAACATTCACCGACCAGCCTCATGCATGAAGGACGGCCTCTTCACATTTGTAGACCTGTAAGCCAGTGAGCTGCCTGCTTCAGGAGAGGAAAGGTAAGGAGCAAAAATAGAAGGAAAGTAAAAGGTGAGGGGGTTTCCCAAGTTAAGGGACACTATTCAAATGGATAAATTAAAGTACGTAATGTCAACAGAATATTTCCTACACTTCACTGGTTATAAAGCGCTTTGGGACATACTGAGGTCATGAAAGGTGCTATAAAAATCCAAGTTCTTTCTTTCTAACAGAAGAGAAAATTTTATTACATGAAAGGGTAATGCTACCAGAGGGGACCATTATTTTAAATGGTTGGAAAATCAGTTGCAGTATGCACCCAACATTTTGATACACAGGAAAGGTTCACATCAACAACAATAAGTCAGAAAATTACTCCTTAATTATCTTCTTACTGAACATTAAAAACCTAGTGATAAAGATCAATCTTGTGACAAAGATCTTGATTCTATGTGTTGTTTTATTTCTTTGGTATTGAAATACTTGGAACATTTGCTGAATCACAACTTGAGGTTTAATATCTGTTTTATACAGTAATGAACGTAACTTTCTACAAGCTGATTAACAACCAGGAGCACCATCTAATCTTTCAGTTGATGAAACACTAGGTTGTTCCCCAAAACTCAATTCCAGTTTGGGGCACCAATTTGGTATTACATAAGCCATGGTTTGTCCAAGATTAAACATGTGGTCTGGCAAATGCAGAAGCAGAAAGCCTTGGCCAGTTTCTACAGCATAGAAGGCACCCATTCAATCCATATCCTTTGAAGGTTGAGCAATGCAGCACTCCTTCAGTACAACACTGGAGTGGGATTTCAACACACAACTTTTTGCCGAGAGATCAGAGAGCTACCAACTGAGCCAAGCTGTCACTGTTTCTATTCAATTCAGCAAAGAGTATTAAACAGGCACTGTCCTTCACCCATTGGACAACAGTAATTTATTGGGAGGTAAAGGACAATTGCATTCAAGGTAAGAGGAAGATCCTTCCAAAAATGAATATTCTAACCTCTAATCTGAATATATACGCTGTATGACCACTTTGGCATGGAAAGGGTTATTAGAGAGTCTCAACATGGCTTCTAGAAAATATCTCACCAGCCTGTTGAATTTTTTGAGGATGTTACCCGGTTCAGGGATGTAGGTAGCCAGTTTGACATTGTATATTTTTATTTTAAAAGTCTTTGACAAGGTGCCACACAAAAGGTTACTTAATAAGGTTGAATCCTATGGGATAAGTAGGTTTGATAAGGAATTGGTTGCATTCCCATAGACAAAAGGTTGTTATTAATGGTTGTCGTTTTGCATGAGGTCTGCTTACAAGTGGAGTACAAGGTTTTATTCATTTTGTTTTACTTCTCCCGGGAGATTCCATGGCTGGTGGATGGGGATGGATGGGGATCATGGTGCACAGACATTGCCCCATGACAGTGTGTCTCAGGCACCATGAGTTAAGAACATAACATAAGAAATAGGAACAGGTGTAGGCCATACGGTCCCTCGAGCTTGCTCCACCATTCAATAAGATCATGGCTGATCTATTACCTCAACTCCACTTTCCTGCCCTATCCCCATGCTTGGATGAGTGCAGCTCCAACAACACTCAAGAAGCTCGACACCATCCAGGACAAAGCAGCCCGTTTGATTGGCACCCCATCCACCACCCTAAACATTCACTCCCTTCACCACCGGCGCACTGTGGCTGCAGTGTGTACCATCCACAGGATGCACTGCAGCAACTCGCCAAGGCTTCTTCGACAGCAATTCCCAAACCTGCGACCTCTACCACCTAGAAGGACAAGAGCAGCAGGCACATGGGAACAACACCACCTGCACGTTCCCCTCCAAGTCACACACCATCCTGACTTGGAAATATATCGCCGTTCCTTCATCGTCGCTATGTCAAAATCCTGGAACTCCCTTCCTAACAGCACTGTGTGGAGAACCTTCACCACGCGGACTGCAGCGGTTCAAGAGGGTGGCTCACCACCACCTTCTCAAGGGCAATTAGGGATGGGCAATAAATGCCGGCCTCGCCAGCGACGCCCACATCCCATGAACGAATAAAAAAAAAATCCCCATATCCCTTGATTCCCTTAGTGTCCAAAAATCTATCGATCTCAGCCTTGAATACACTCAATGACTGAGCATCCACAGCCCTCTAGAGTAGAGAATTCCAAATATTCACAACCCTCTGAGTGAAGAAATTTTTCCTCATCTCGGTCCTAAATGGCTGACCTCTTATCTTGAGACTATGACTCCTAGTTCTAGACTCTCCAGCCAGGGAAAAACAGCCTCTCAGCATCTACCCTGTCTGGACCTCTAAGAATTTTATACGTTTCAATGAGATCACCTCTCATTCTTCTAAACTCCAGAGAATATAGGTCCATTCTACTCAATCTCTCCTCAAAGGACAACCCTCTCATCCCAGGAATCAATCTAGTGAACCTTTGTTGCAGCCCTCTAAGGCAAGTATATCCTTCCTTAGGTAAGGAGACCAAAACTGTACACAGTACTCCAGTGTTTTAATGCAGTTGAAGAGGTTTCATGGAACCTCTACGCTCTGTTGCTGCTGTGTATGCACAAGGATTTTATGCTCAGTTTAGACCTTGCTCTTGTTAAGTCTGAGGATCTTAACAAACAATTAAAACAGATGTGTGAATGTAGGCAAAATTGGCAACCAGGGTTCTGAATATCAATGTGAAATGGATCAAAGGAGGAAGCCAATGACAATGGAAAGCTTTTCAAATGTTATTTTAATGTTACAAAACTATCTTCCTCTAAATTAAATAAGGAATCTTACAACACCAGGTTATAGTCCAACAAATTTATTTTAAAATCACAAGCTTTCGGAGATTATCTCCTTCGTCAGATGAATGAATGAAAAGGTTCTCAAATCACATATCTTATACGATGTTGGGACAGCATCACACCAATCAAAAGGTGTCGTTGTTATTCAAACAGGCCAGTCACGGAGAACAGCACGTCCCAGTACACTCGATATACATTGTGTCTTTTACACAGGCAGGCAGAAAGAAACTCAAAATGGCAGAGAGAGAGAGAGAGAGAGAATTTTAAAAAACATATAAATTTTTTCCCCCTTTTTGCTGGTGGGGTTACGTGTAGCGTGACATGAACCCAAGATCCCGGTTGAGGCCGTCCTCATGGGTGCGGAACTTGGCTATCAACTTCTGCTCGACGATTTTGCGTTGTCGTGTGTCTCGAAGGCCGCCTTGGAGAACGCTTACCCGAAGATCGGTGGCTGAATATCCTTGACTGCTAAAGTGTTCCCCGACTGGGAGGGAACCCTCCTGTTTGGCGATTGTTGCGCGGTGTCCGTTCATCCGTTGTCGCAGCGTCTGCATGGTCTCGCCAATGTACCATGCTCCGGGGCATCCTTTCCTGCAACGTATGAGGTAAACAACGTTGGCCGAGTCACAGGAGTATGAACCATGTACCTGGTGGGTGGTGTCCTCTCGTGTGATGGTGGTATCCGTGTCGATGATCTGGCAAGTCTTGCAGAGGTTGCCGTGGCAGGGTTGTGTGGTGTCGTGGACGCTGTTCTCCTGAAAACTGGGTAACTTGCTGCGAACGATGGTCTGTTTGAGGTTGGGTGGCTGTTTAAAGGCGAGCAGTGGAGGCGTGGGGATGGCCTTAGCGAGGTGTTCGTCGTCATCGATGACATGTTGAAGGCTGCGGAGAACATGGTGTAGTTTCTCCGCTCCAGGGAAGTACTGGACGACGAAGGGTACTCTGTTGGTTGCGTCCCGTGTTTGTCTTCTGAGGAGGTCTATGCGATTCTTCGCTGTGGCCCGTCGGAACTGTCGATCGACAAGTCGAGCGTCATATCCCGTTCTTACGAGGGCGTCTTTCAGCGTCTGTAGGTGTCCATCGCGTTCCTCCTCGTCTGAGCAGATCCTGTGTATTCGTAGGGCCTGTCCATAGGGGATGGCCTCTTTGACGTGGTTGGGGTGGAACCACATCATAAATTAAATAACCATAATGTGTTGTGCGTGTAGGAGATATTAGCTCCAAAATTATGATGTTGGCATTTTAAGACTGTACCTGCTTGGCAGTGGGGAGAAGTTGGCCTTAATGAAAATTACAAGGCTAGCCCCTTCCACTAATTGTAATGGGCTCTGTGTGTTCGAAAAGATGGGCCCTGGATGCTAGCCTGGAAGCATGACTGACTGGGTATGGGATTTTTGGTGATCATCCTTGAAGGGAAATGCTTCTTTCTGGATTTTGACATCAATTTTCATTGAATATGCAATGGAGCCAAACAGCAGTGTGGAGAGAACTGCCCTTTTCAGGAAAAGACACTGGAATGTCCACATGCAGGAAGTTGGCAAAGGAGATTGCTGCTCTTTCAAGTGAAAGCAGAAGTGCAAGCTGCATAGATGGAGGTAGCAGAGAGAGTGAATGGAGACTCAGAGGCCCAAAAGATCAGGATACAAATAAGGAATAATAGAACCAGGAGCAGTACCAAATGAAGTGTACACATCTTTTCATACTATATTGCCTTGAAGTACAGTGCACAGAGCACAAACAAATATTGTGAGTTGTGGCACCCACAAGGAGGTGCCAAGCCAAACATCGAAAACAAGCTTTACCCTCTCTATATAATTGTAGAAAAGCTGCAGGACACAGTTTTTGTACAGCACATAAATGGCTTGCACTATAATATCTAGATATTGAAAGGTCTTCTCTGAACCTGTGCTGCCATCAGAACCTAATGCATTGGATTGCACTCACACAGGCTAGGGATGTGTGCTGGCCACAAGGCTGGCAATTCCTAACATTTGGGTGTCCCATCTGCTTTCACGTAAAGGCTGCTCACAACCACCCTGAGTGAACGTGCATGGGAAATGGGCCATCAGATTTGAAGCAGATAGTTTAATAGGAGAAGAAGGCCTGCGGAAGGAGTAGGGGAAGGAAAGTTTAGAGATGTGTTGTCCCCTCCCAGCAAAAATCCACCTTTTTTTCCCACTGTTACCCTCATTCCCCATTGTACTCAGTGACATAGTATCATAGTATCATAGCAGGAACAGCACAGGAGGAGGCCATTTGGCCCACCTGCCTGTGCCAGCTCTTTGAAAGAGCTATCCAATTAGTCCTATTCCCCTGCTCTTTCCCCATAGCCCTGTACATTTTTTGCCTTCTAATATTTATCCAATTCCCTTTTGAAAGTTACTATTGAATCTGCTTCCACCAACCTTTCAGGCAGTGCATTCCGGATCATTACAACTCGCTGTGTAAAAAAATGTTTCCTCATGTCGCCTCTGGCTCCTTTGCCGATCACCTTAAATCTGTGTCCTCTGGTGACTGACCCTTCTGCCACTGCAAACGGTTTCTCCTTATTTACTCTATCAAAACCGTTCATGATTTTGAACACCTCTATCAAATCTCCCCATAGCCTTTTCTGTCCTAAGGAGAACAATCCCAGCTTCTCCAGTCTCTCCACATAACTGAAGTCCCTCATCCCTGGTACCATTCTAGTAAATCTCTTCTGCACCCTCTCTAAGGCCTTGACATGCTTCCTAAAGTGTGATGCCCAGAATTGAACACAATACTCCAGCTGAGGCCTAACCAGTGCTTTATAAAGGTGGAGGCACATATTGCATAACACACGTATCTTACCTCTGCTTACCTCTGTTCCAAGATATTCCATCCCAAAACATTAGTCATGCATCTGTGATTCGAGGAGGAAGCACTGGGTGAAACACAGATCACAAGTGATGAAGAACAAGTGGAGGTGGTTGTGGGGAACAGCAAGCAGTTGCACAAGCTTCCTGCCTAAGATCTCTTACATGAGTAAGAGATTGGTATCTGCCTTTGGGAGACAGTTGACTGATGACCAGAAGGCCTTCATGACATCCTTTGGGGGAACGTCTTTGAGGTTAGAGAGACCAAACGCTGACACGGCTTCTCTCACAAATGCTGTGATTCAGTTGACATCTCAGGCTTGACAGGCTCAGTGTTTGGCATGAGAAAGACATGATAATGGGATTCACACATCTCAGTGCTACCCTCTGCTCTGTTCTCACGATACAGCTTCTTCCCAAGGTAACTCCACATCTATTCAATCCAGTCCATCTCTTCAAAGTATTGAAGAAGTTACCGTTAATGGGAAGAATCTGGCAGCCACTGCCTTCTTGGATGTGGCTCCAGCTGTAGCAGGGCCATTTCATGAGCCTTCACCCAGAGGTGCAGTGCAGCTCCATCACTTGCGGCCTGCACTGTCCAACAGCAACCTGCCCACCACGTAATGAAGGCATCGTGAGCACTTCCTGGATAATGGCCATGGGCTTGCATTACGATGTTTATACAGTCAGACACTGCCTGAATATTAATTGAATAGAAGCATCTTCTGTTCATGTAGACCATAGGGTTGATATGAGAATCCCCAATACCCACAAAGATGCCATCTACCATGCCCTGCACTCTTGGGAATCCTGCCACCCAGTGAAAGTTCTGTGCTGTGCAGCTAAATGCTTCTTTCCACAGGGAAGGTGATGAACATGTCGCCTCCAGCAAACATGGTGTCTGTCACTTAGTTGATGCATCTATAGATTGCATACTGGCAAATGTCCCCTGTGATGGCTTGAAAGGATCCAGTAGCATAAAAGCTTAATGTTATGTAAACCTTCACAGCCAAGGGAAGAGCCATCCCTGTTCCAGGAGTTGTATTTAAGTCAGCTGAAGGTAGGTAGCATAGCTCAGTGACAGTTTTTCTTGCAAAGCAGAAATGGTCAAGACAAGTGTCCTCTGACATCCTGAGGTAGTGACAGGTGCAGACACAATGGGGCCTATTTTTGTCTGCCTACCACCCCGTTTTTTGGTGTGAACAGGGCAGTGGCGAGAGAAAAACCGCAACTAAATAACGGCATGTTTCCACCAGAGGTGTACCCATGCCGATTTTCAAGTGGGCTTCGATTTAGGCGACCAAAGCTCCTGCCGGAAACAGGCAGGAGTCCAATAAATATTCTGTAATGAGGGTCCTATGACGCAATCAGGACCTGGGTGCCATTTCCCAGTAAGTCAGTGATGCCACTGCTGCTTCCCAAACCCAACCATAAATTTGGGGGGCCTGAGCGACATGGGTTAAGTAGTAATGGTAAGGGTAAGCAGTAGTAGACGATGACTTGCCCACCGCCCACCCAATCTGAGCGACCCCTATGCCTTAAGTGTCGTTGTACGGCCATTTGCTGACCCCTCAAAAATTTGTCTTCCTCAATTAAATCATGGAGCACTAAAGGAATCCCCAAACAAATTTCCATCCTCAGCACTTTGCTGCAAGTTACTTTACAGCAGTATCATAGGCAGGTATGGTAAACAAACAATGTTAAGATGCAAAAATGGCAGATACCCCAGAAAAAGAAACTAATGAAGGGAACTAAATGTAATTAAATATAGTTGCTTCTCCCAAAAAAACATCGAATTACATAGAATGTACAGCACAAAAACAGCCATTCAGCCCAACAGGTCCATGCTGGTGTTTATGCTCCACACGAGCCTCCTCCCTCCCTCCTTGTGTTAGCGAGTTCCACATTCTAACCACTCTCTAGGTAAAGATGTTTCTCCTGAATTTCCTATTGGATTTATTAGTGACTATGTTATATTTATGGCCCCTTGTTCAGGTCTCCCCTGCAAGTGGAAACATCTTCCCTACTTTACCCTATCAAACCCTTTCATAATCTTAAAAACCTCTATCAGTCTTCTCTTTTCTAGAGAAAAGAGCTCCAGCCTGTTCAATCCTTCCTGATAGGTATAACCTCTCAGTTCTGGTATCATCCTAGTAAATCTTTTTTGCATCTTCTCCAGTGCCTCTATATCCTTTTTAAAATATGGAGACCAGAACTGTTCACAGTACTCCAAGTGTGGTCTAACCAAGATTCTATATAAGTTTAACATAACTTCTCTGCTTTTCAATTCTATCCCTCTAGAAGTTTAGATTTAGGATGGAAGATCTTGCATTTATACAATGCCTTTGGCCCCCTTTTTTGCTTTCCCTAAACTGTGGTGCTCAGCGACTTGGTTGCATGCTCATGCATGCCTGAAACCCAAAACACCTTCCCCATGGAGCCACCACATGCCACCAGCGCAGCCTTATAATTTCACTATTCTTGTGTGCGAGTTATGTAAAATTTTCCTAGTGCCTAGGTTAAAAAAAAGTGAAAATTTGGAGGCGTGAGATTCCTATTCCTGTTAAAGGAAATTTCAATCTGGTTTAAAAGGTCATGGATTTCAATACATTACTCATTGATGCTATCATTTTCTCACCATGTGATTTGCTTTGTTCTAGAGAAAATATGGCTGTGTCACAGCAGCTTTCGCCACTGGCTGGGTACTTACTGCACCTCCTCCTCCTCCTCTATAGAAAACTTAATTCAACACAGGGCAGATTTCCCAGATGTGACACATCTAGATTATTTGGTAGGAAATCATTGTGCTTACTATTAGATAATAGCACAAAGATTTTGCAAGTGCTCCTAATGTGTTGTACTTGGAAATTTTTCTTCCTTGCAAATCTATTCAATTTTAATTCGCGCTTTTTTAACGAGGAGAGGAACATAATTCTTTTTGGTAACTTTTAATCTTAGATCTGCCTGGACTCATATCTGCTGCCAAGAGGCCAGGCTGCCTACTCCCAGATCTCTGCCAATACTTTCTTTGGCCAGTTACTAACAGTCACGAGATATTAAAATTCAGCCTCTCTCCCAACACTTTAAACTTGTGTTCCCATTGGTTTTCATCAACAGACCCTACCCCCATAGAATTAGTAATGTGGACCCTAATGCACATCATGATCGTATACCATAGGATGAACAATTATCCTTTTACTGTGGAAACCACACTGGAGGCCCCTATGCTCTCCTGACCATTCTGAAAGGAGATGGCTATCATACTGTTACACTGTAACGTGCTGGTTAAAACTAATAGTCAGATTTAATTACTAGTAAGATAATTATACAGAAGAATAAGAATAAGGCAAGTAACCAGCAGTACAACACTTGACTTACACCATATTTAAACTGTTAGAAAAACAATAGAGTGAAACATCTTAGACTCAGTTGGTAGTTATTGAAAAGTGCTATGATAAAACATTACATGAATAATGACCCCACGGGGTCCCATATTGTTACTTCACATTGAATAGATAGATAGAAGTAGGGAACTAAAGATTGCAGGAAAAACCCCACAACTGTTATACAATTTTCTGGGACTCCGAGAACAGGTTCCATTTGAAAATGAAACAGATTCTTCTCAATGATGAGACATTGAAAATATTAACTATCTCACGTTCTCTTTTAGTTGTCAGTGCTTTTAAACAATGGGAAATCTGACTGTTGGTCCATTAGAAATGAATTTGAACTGCTTTCCTCAGCCTGCAAACTTGCATACATTAACTTCACCAGATATCAAGTAATCTTCTGATGCAGTTAACATCTGAATACAAGCAACAGCATCAATCAAGGGAAACCAACTGAGACAGATGATGTTCATTGAAATGTGGCTGAAACAGGTAATGTTTATGCATTACCCTCTGATTCACAGACATAAAGAAACTTGTGTCTCAGCCATAGCTAACTAACGCCAATTCTTAATCCACGTTACTCTTATCCGTGAAAAGGCCTATAAAAATGATATAATACAGTAATTATCCTAATTGAGGCATGACAGAGCACCATTTCCATCATGCAAGGTATCATCCAGGCAGGACATCTCATGGGCTATTACAGTCTCTACCCAGCAATTCCATGCTTGGCATAGCTAAGATCAAGCATAAGGGATTGAACATCTGTGCTGCTTGGTTTTAGTTGCCAATGTATGGCACCACCTCACAGGCAGAAGCAATATAACTGATTTAAGGTATGAGGTATATGATGCTCTTGGTAAAAGGGCCGAGTGAGCTGATGAGATTTGATTGGAGATCAATGGGAATGTAACTGAATAATCTATCTCTTTTAAAGCTAAACAAGATTAACGCAACGTGTATCCGAGGTAAAACTTGGAGTGGATAGTGAATTGGCTGAAAGAGAGGTAGCAGCAGAGAGGTACTAATTTCAGGAGTGGTGTTAGATTGGAAAGATGTACTGAGTGCACTGAAGGATTGGTGCTGAGACCTCCACTGTGTCTGAGTTACATAAACATCCTGGATTCAGAAACACAATGGCAGTTGATCTGATTTACAGATCATATCAAATGCGCAGGTGCAATAATCCCGCGAAACAGCCAAGGAATTGCAAAAGTACCCAGATAATATTTGCATGTGGGTAGAACTATGACAGGTGAAATTCAACACAGATAAGTCGAAGGCCCTACACCTTGAGGAAAAAATACTTAATGAAATAACTAAAGGAGAAGTGGAAGCGATCTGGGAGTGATAGTAGTCCCAATGCTGACCATGTCCCGTTATTGCAGAGCAGCAATCGAGAAAGCTAATAGAAGTTATTAATTTACTCATAGGATGATAAATATGGGGAATAATTTGCTAGGTGATTAATGTTGAAATCATTTGCCAGGTGAGGCATTAAAAGGCAAGTGTAAGGAGCAGTCAAAATACAATTGGATTCTAGAGTACGAGAGGGATGAGCTTCGATGGTATAATGGTCGTTCCTCACATCTGACTGTTATGCTGTAATGTTTTGTTATTCTATGCAGTTTTGCATGCAGTAAAAACCAGATGTTCCTTCCCTTCTGAATCCCACTCTGAAGCACAAAGGCCTCCTCCTTTCCCATGACATAACATCTGACTGATTTAATCAATCTGTAATTTAAATGGAACCGAAATTTAAAGGCTGTTTGCGATAGCAACTTTATGCTGCCCACACACTTGAAGGGAGTGGCGGGGAGTATTCCTGCTGCAAACTGTCAAATTGAACATTTGTTTCTGTACTAAAGCAATGACAAACAACATGAACAAACCCTGGCTATTACACTTTACACTGACATTTAGTAAACTACAGAAAATCAAATACTAAAAGAACCCTTATGCTTTTTTTGGGGTCTGTGTTGGAAAGTGGTGCGTGTTGACATTGAAATGGTCGAACGACCAGGCACTTTGATTTCCCTCATTGTTTCAAAGTTCATTGTTATTGAAAGACCATATTGTGGGAACATGGGCAAGGGATTGCCATTGTAAATTTAAAGTGGATTTCTTTGGGTCCTAATGACTGAGGTTGGTTTAATACGGAGACCACTACCATCTTTTAAAATATTAAATCAGGACATCCATTGGGTAGCATTGAGACACCTGCACCTTTTGGGACCACAATCTCCAGTCCACGGTAGTGGTTCAGGAGCTAAGGTTGCTGTGTTGATGCCAATTCATGGTTTCGGGTGGTCACATGCAGTTAGCCTTGAGCCACAATCAAATGTGGATCACATGCAGATTGTCAAGATCATCACTGACTCAACCTCAAATACTTGGTACTGAGGGCAAGCACTGTGTGGACTAAAAATAGCAGCTGCAGGAAACAATACATAAGAACATAATGCGATAAGAAATAGGACAGGAGTAGGCCATAAGGCCCCTCGAACCTGCTCCGCCATCAATAAGATCATGGCCGATCTTCAGCCTCAACTCCACTTTCCCGCCCGATTCCCATATCCCTTGATTCCCTTAGTCCAAATATCTATCGACCTCAGCCTTGAATATATTCAACGACTGAGCATCCACAGCCCTCTGGGGTAGAGAATTCCAAAGATTCACAACCTTCTGAGTGAAGAAATTTCTCATCTCAGTCCTAAATGGTTGACCCCTTATCCTGAGACTATGCCCCCTAGTTCTAGACTTTCCAGACAGGGGAAACATCCTCTCAGCATTTACCTTGTTAAGCCTTTCAGACTCTTGTATGTTTCAATGAGATCACCTCTCATTCTTCTAAACTCCAGAGAGTATAGGCCCATTCTACTCAATCTCTCCTCATAGGACAACCCTCTCATCCCAGGAATCAATCTAGTGAATCTTCGTTGCACCGCCTCTAAGGCAAGTATATCATTCCTTAAGTAAGGAGACCAAAACTGTACACAATTCTCCATGTGTGGTCTCACCAAAGCCCTGTACAATTGCAGCAAGACTTCCTTACTCTTGTACTCCAACCCCCTTGCAATAAAGGCCAACATACCATTTGCCTTCCTAATTGCTTGCTGTACCTGAATGTTAACTTTCTGTGTTTCGTGAACAAGGACACCCAAATCCCCCTGAATACCAACATTTAATAGTTTCTCAAGATTTAAAAATATTCTGTTTTTCCATTGTTCCTACCAAAGTGAATAACCTCACATTCCCCCACATCATACTCCATCTGCCACTTTCTTGCCCATTTACTTAACCTGTCTGTTTTCCCTTTGCAGACTCTTTGTGTCCTCATCACAGCTCACATTCTCACCTAGCTTTGTATCATCAACAAACTTAGATGCCTTCATCTAAGTCATGATGTGGAGATGCCGGTGATGGACTGGGGTTGACAATTGTAAACAATTTTACAACACCAAGTTATAGTCCAGCAATTTTATTTGAAATTCACAAGCTTTCGGAGGCTTCCTCCTTCCTCAGGTGAATATTGTGGAAATTCATCTAAGTCATTAATATAGATTGTAAATAGCTGAGGGCCCAGCATTGATCCTTGCAGCACCCCACTAGAAACAGCCTGCCAACCTGAAAATGACCCATTTATCCCTTCTCTTTTTTCTGTCCGTTAACCAATCTTTTATCCATGCTAATATATTACCCCAATCCCATGAACCCTTATCTTGTGCAACGACCTTTCGTTTGGCACCTTATCGAATGCATTTGAAAATCCAAATATACGACATCCATTGGTTCCCCTTTATCTACCCTGCCAGTTACAGCCTCAAAAAACTGTGGAGTCTGCCTAATCATATTATAATTTTCTAAGTGCCCTGTTACCACATCCTTATTAATGGATTTCTGCATTTTCCCGACGACTAATATCAGGCTAACTGGCCTATAGTTTTCTGTTTTCAATGGGACTGTTCTAGAATCTAGGGAATTTTAGAAGATCACAACCAATGCATCCACTATCTCTGCAGCCACCTCTTTTAGAACCCTCGGATGTAGGCTATTGGGACCAGGGGGTTTATCTGCTTTTAGTCCTATTAATTTCTCCAGTGCTTTTTTTTACTGATATTATTTACTTAATTAGAAAGTTAAATTAGAATTAAAATTCACTCTCATTAGACCCTTGGTTCCCCACTATTTCTGGTATGTTTTTTGTGTCTTCTACTGTGAAGACAGATACAAATTATTTGTTTATCATCTCTGCCATTTCCTTATTCCCCATTATAATTTCTCCTGTCTCAGCTTCTAAGGGACTCACGTTTACTTTCATTACTCTCTTCCTTTTTACATACTTGTAGAAGCTCTTACAATCTGTTTTTATATTTCTTGCTAGTTTACTTTCAAATTCTATTTTCTCCCCTTTATCAATTTTTTGGTCATCCTTTGCTGGTTTCTAAAACTCTCCCAATATTCAGGCTTACTACTATTCTTCACAACATTATAAGCCTCTTCTTTTAATCTAATACTATCCTTAACTTCTTTAGTTAGCCACGGATGGATCACTTTTCCCATGGAGTTTTCATTTCTCAATGGAATGTATATTCATTGAGAATTATGAAATATTTCTTTAAATGTTCGCCATTGCTTATCTACTGACATATTTTTAAATCTAATTTCCCACTCTACCTTAGCCAACTTGCCCCTCATACCTATGTAATTAGCTTTGTTTAAGTTTAAGACTCTAGTTTCGAACTTAAGTACGTCACTCTTGAACTCAATGTGAAATTCTATCATATTATGATCATTCTTCCCCAGAGGATTTCTTACTATGAGATTGCTAATTAACTCTATCTCATTACACAAGACAAGATCTAAAATAGCCTGTTCCCTGGTTGGTTCCATGACGTATTGTTCTAAGAAACTGTCTCAAATGCATTCCATGATCTTGTCCTCCAAACTACTTTTGCCAATTTGATTTGCCCAGTCTTTAAGAAGATTAAAGTCCCCACAATTATTGAATTACCTTTGTTACATGCTCCTCTTATTTCTTGATTAAGACTCTGTCCAACAGTCTAACTACTGTTAGGGGGCCTATAAACCACTCCCACCAATGTTTTTTGCCCCTTGTTATTTCTTATCTCCACCCATACTGATTCTACTTCCTGATCTTCCGAGCCAAGCCCCTTTCCCACTACTGTCCGATATTATCAGGGCTACACCCCCGCCCCCTTTCCATTTTGTCTGTCTTTTCAAAAAGTCAAGTACCCTGGAAAATTTAGTTCCCAACCTTGGTCAACTTGCAACCGCGTCTCAGTAATGGCTACTAGATCAAACCCATTTATCTCTATTTGTGCTATTTAGTCGTTTATCTGGTTACGAATGCTTCATGCGTTTGGATAAAACGCCTTTAATTTTAACTTTTTACTACTTTTCCCTGATTTGACCTTATTCACTGATGCACTATTACCATTAAACTCTCTGTCCCTTCCTGACACACTGCTTATCTTTACACAAATCGCTACACTGCTTTATGGCTTTGACTTTTCTCTTTAGATTTATAAATTTCTCCTCACTTGACCCCTCCCCTCCCCCTTTTTAGTTTAAAGCCCTATCTACTGCCCTAGCTATTCGATTCGCCAGGACACTGGTCCCAGTGCAGTTTAAGTGGAGCCTGTCCCAACGGAACAGCTCCCTCTTTCCCCAGTACTGGTGCCAGTGCCCCATGAATTGAAACCCCTGTCTCCCACACCACTCTTTGAGCCACCCATTTAACTTTCTGATCTGTTTGACCCTATGCCAATTTGTGCATGGCTCAAGTAGTAATCCAGAGATTATTACCTTTGAGGTTCTGCTTATTAATTTGGAGCACTATTATTAATGACAGATATATCTTATATTGAATGGAGCTGCTGGTAATTCTGGCCCATATGCAGAAGTTTGATAACATTTCCAGTTTTGTTGGTAAGCTATAGCAAGCTGTTCGTATAAAAGAGTTTAGTCCACAGACGTTAAAATCAACTACATCCTAAATACCGTGGGATAATCTCTACTCTCCCACACACAATGGGCTCGATATTAGGAGGGAGGCAGGTTGGCAACGGGGGGTCGAATGGTTGCGTGGGTAACGCGCCCAGGGAAATCGGGGTGCTCCGCACGCAATCGCAACCTAATTGAAGGTACTTACCTTTTGCTTCCGGGTTTCGCGCTGGAAAGCTGCGCAGCGGGCGGACTGCGCAGGCGCATCATCGGCTGTCAGCTGGAGGAGTCCTATTTAAAGGGGCAGTCCTCCACTGACTGATGCTGCAGAAAATAGGGCAAAATTACAGCATGGAGCAGCCCAGGGGGAAGGCTGCTCCCATGTTTAATGATGCCTCACTCCAGATCTTATTGGATGGGGTGAGGAGGAGGGAGATCTTCTCCCCGGCGGACGCGAGGAAGTGGCCTGCCTCTGCCACCACGGAGGCCTGGCTCGAGGTGGCAGAGGAGGTCACCAGCACCACCAACATATCGCGCACTTGCATACAGTGCAGGAGGCGCTGCAATGACCTAAGTAGGTCAGCCAAAGTGAGTACACTTACTCATTCCCCGACACTCCGTCTGTCACATCACCGCCCCCACCCCACATCTCCTTCTGCACTGCCAACACTACTCTGTCACATCACTCCTCACACCCACTCAAAGCTCATCCTCATCTTACCTGCACTTACTCACCTCGCCAGTACTCATCCCACCACTACCACTCAACCCAATCCTCATACAATCTCATGGCTCTATCTCATACTCACCCTCTGATGCATCTCTTTCACGGTCAGCATCACCCAACCTGCCACTACCTGTGCTGCAGCCACAGGACATGCATCACATATGTGCAGTAGGAAGCGTAAGCCACGCTGTCCACCTCTGACACGTGGAGCTCCACAACACAATGCTGTGACACATCCACCTGCACAGCAGGAGGGAGGGCAACTGCAGAGAAAGATGCGTCGCAGAAGGCACTACCCTCGCCACAGGGTCTACAGACCGAGGCTCAGCTTCCTGGACCTCTCTGAGCAGCAGTGCACATGGCAGCTCAGTGAGGGTCTCATGTCATGAGCATGAAAGGGATGCACAAGGGTGATTGAGGGTTTGTCATGGTTTTTACTTATATTTGATTTCTGATCAACTCACATTACATATTATATTGTCACCACTACTGCCACATCTTGGCCATTCTTGTCTGGTTTGTGCAATAATGCCCTTTCCTGAGGATCACTATGAAGACCCACAACTGATGCCACCCATTGTGTCACTGCAGATTGGGTGTAGGTGTATTTGCAGGGCTCTTTTGTGCAGACGACTGAGAGACATCGGCCATCTCCCCGGTGGCACCCTGGAAGGATGTGGAGGAGAAGTTGTTGAGGGCAGTGGTGACTTTGACAGAGACAGGTAAGAAGATTTGTGAATTTTATTGTTAGGAGGAGGGTGGTGGAGGCCAAACTTTGTCCAACGTGACATAGTGGCCTCCTGCAATGAGTGAGGGTATCCCCCCACCGCCTGCCAAATGGACCTTTGTAGCTGCCACAGGCTGATGGCTGCAACACGTCCATTTGAACTGGGAGTGTTTCCTCCAGTACGGGAAACAGTCTCAGTTGAGATGAAAATCCCACCCCTCCTAAAATATCAGGTCAATGAGGTCTGCAAACGACCTGAAGTACCTACTTAATTACCTTAAAAGCTGTGGGAGTCCCGCATGCGGGGGCTGCGTGCGCATGTAAGCGTGTCACTGGGGAACCCAGAAGTGGGTGGGTTGGAGCCGAGCTCCGGACCCGCCCCGGGAATCCCCAATTTTCGGAGCCCCCCCCCGCCCGGCTCGGGGGTCCAAAAATTGAGCCCCATATATACATAAACATACATACACGCACATACATAATTATCATGCTATCTAAAAAAAAACACCTGTCGGGTTTGTACGCTTTCAGGCAAAAAATAACAATAACTTTCATTTATATAGTGCCTTTGAATGGGAGATGTCACAAAGTGCCTTGCAAAAGGAAAAAACAACCAGATGCCAAGCCACATTGGGAGAGTTTGGAGAGATGAGTGAAAGCTTGGTTGAAGGAATGGGCTTTAAGAAGGCTTTTAAAAGCAGAGGGAGAGGTGGAGAAGTGCATTAGTTGAGGGGATGAGCTCCAGAGAGTGGGACTTATGTGGCTGACGGCTCCGCCACCACTGGTGAGGCGAAAGTAGGAAGGATTACACAGAAGGACAGAGGGAGAAGAGTGAAGGGTGTGGGAGGTGACCTAATGCTGGAGGAAGTTGCAGAGATATATTGGGTCAAGGCCTTGGAGGGATTTGAAGATTTTGAATTCTAAGTTTGGGGCACAGGAAGCCAGTGTAAGTCATCAAGGATGGAGGTGATTGATGAGTGGGGTTTAGTGTGGAGTCTTGGATAAGTTGAAGTTTATGGGTGGAAAATGGGAGATCAACAAGGAGGGAGTTAGAGAAATCAAGACTGGATAACTAGATAAATAACACTTGTACTATAATAATAAAGCTTCTCAAACATTAGAAATAGCTTTATTACGGGCATATTCACAACATACACTTGAAACACAGCATTAGCTAAAATAAAAAATGTAAATCATTTCAAATCTGCTCACCCTGTCATTCTTATCATCTCTCATCCTCTTCTCTTTCCCATTCTCTTACTATCTTGTTTTAAATTATGTTTGCTTCATTTCTACCTACCTCTTAAAAAAAATTAAGTTTGAAACCCCCCACTTGCCTTCTTTCTGATTCCTCCTGGATGCCACCTTCCATTTGTGGGGGCATTCAGTGGTAAGATAGAAAATTAAGCTCTTGCACATTTCAAACATGGTTACATTGTAGATGGTTGGAATTTTTTGCACAGACTTATTGATATGTGAAATAGGCTGAAAATATTTATTTCTGTGTTGATTAACTTCTTTACAAAAGGGCTGGATAGATATGTGTTGACCCTCACAAAGGAGTTAATTAAAAATTACAGAGGTGAGTGCTGGCATAGACCAGATATTCTATGGCATCCAGTGGCTCAGTTCAGTTGCGATCATGTGAATACCATTGGTGGAGAATAAGTGGTCAGGTTAAGAGTCATGTATACTATATCGCAGAGTTTTCCGTAATTGTTTTTCTAAATCAGTGAAGAAAGTCAAAGAGTTATTTCCATAGAGCTTCACTTGCAGTTATTGACTTCTCTTGGGAATCTAAATAGATTAGCAAGAGTCAATGGTTATACGAAATATGCACTGGTCTTTGGAACTAGCCAGCTTGCTAGGCTGAAGAATCCTTTGTCATTTCGTCCTTTGTTATGATCTCATGCATTCAAGGGATTGGGTTGTGCATTATCCTTTCACATGCAGGGCCTGATTACAAATCCAGCTCAGAAGAATTTAGTTGGTAGTTTTTCATTTGCTTTGCTGGTTGGAGATGTGCAAAGTGAAATGAGTTTGGACAATCTCAACCCTTTTTCCTATTGGGTGTTAATCCATAGCACAAACATATTTACTGGGAAAATCATAAAGATGGCTAGTATGGGAAACAGAAAACAAAAATGACACTGCTGGAGTAAGGGGTGCTCTTGCAAGGGTGTGGTTATGGCAGATTGCTGGGCAGACTTAAGGGGGCACATATGACAGGTCTTGATGTGTTGGGAAGGTGCTCTTCGGACTGGCATTCTTGATAAGCATAAAAATTCACCAAAAAATTAGATAAATAAAAAATCTGATTGAAGATTAAATTTCTTTTTATTTAAATCCATCATAGAGTAACCTGTGTGTGTAAAGCTGAATTTGAGGGAGAAACTTTCCACATAGATTACTACAAGTTGTTTGCTTCACCCTGCGGGGGCCATGTTTTCCTGTTTAGAAACACTAAGAAGCTAACAAATTTATTTTAAATTCCACAAGCTTTCGGAGGCTTCCTCCTTCGTCAGGTGAACGGTGTGGAACCTGAGGAAGGAGGAAGCCTCCGAAAGCTTGTGGAATTTAAAATAAATTTGTTGGACTATAACTTGGTGTTGTAAAATTGTTTACAATTGTCAACCCCAGTCCATCACCGGCATCTCCACATCGTCACTAAGAAGCTAGTTAGAGAAGCTAGTTCATACATTTATGGTAAAGGCAACAGTTGACTGATTCAGCTGAGCTTTGATTGATTCAATTATACTGTTTTTTAATATAACACTTGTGATGATTTTGATGGTCCCAATGCTTGCCTTGCTATAAGCAGACATGCTGTTATCTTAACAGCCGGGATGTGTGCACAGCAATGTTGCTGTTGCTTATACGTTCTTGGTGGAGGCAACAAATGAGGCAGCAAAGGACCTTTAAAGGCAAAGTACAGTGTCTGGTTACAATAGTACTTTTTTTTCATCGACCTCTAACTGAGAGAAGGGATAATACCACTTAGACTAGTTCTCTCAGGTAACCGTGTTATTTCCAGCCATATCTACAGATGATCGGCAAACCACCAATCATCCCTCATTAATTATTGTATATTACATGAAAAAGTAGATGTCCAATCTCTGTTGACAAGGATGTGAACATATCCATAATGTACAAATTGAATACATAGGGTGGGGTGGGGGGGTTACATTTGCTCTTTACAGGATTTCTTTCCATTTATTCGATGGTGAGATAACAAAGACAAAAAGCCTTCCGATGAAGGCCTGTCAGTGCCTTGTATCCATATCATCCGAACTTCAGCAAACGCAAGTGATGACCTGATATACCAGCCTGACCCCCAAGGTTAGACACAGGGAACAAAGAACAGCCTTTCAGTGTTCACTGGGTCACAGCACTCATCTTGTGTTTACTGAGCTATCTGTTTACCATCCCAGGACTCATAATGCTGACAGCAAACAAACCACTGGGGGGATAAAAGGCATCTTAGTAGTGGCTGTGGAGTTGACAGGAGTGTAATCAGGGAACATCGACAAGTGGGACCAGGAGAGACAAACATCAAGTGTTGTAGCAATGACACGAGATATTCTTTCAAATCGCTGCATGCTTGAGCAAATCTATTAACGAGTTTCAGATGAATTTATGGCCAAAGTTACACGAAAATGTGACTTTTACACCACACGGCCAGAATTTAAGCAGAAACTAGGCGAAAGGTAAAATGACATGGCACTGCTTGGTTTGACTGACACATTTTTCTAGGTAATCAAAGCTTCAGTTTGCCTAGGATTTAAGAGAAATGCCAATATTAGCTGAGGGTCAAATGGGATAACCCCTGAAAATGGGCGCTGGGATCGCGGTGCACGACTAACCCACACCCGGTTATTGTGATGCAGGTAGCACCTTACATTCGTGCAGCCTGGTGTTTTAAATAATTGCTGTGTGCAGCCAATGCTTCCTGCGCTGTTGATTGGCTGAGTGCATCAGCAGGGAGCCCTGATATCGTGAGTGGCTCGTGGTTCTTAAAGTCAGCCTGCACCTCTTAAAGGAGAGGTTCATTGTGGCTGTAAGAAGTGGTGGGAATGGTTTCAAAACTGAATCTGTTCTGTAATACTTTGAAGAATGGCTGTGCCTGGGAGAGAGCGTGCACCAAGGTTCTCTGATGATGCACTGGATGCCTTGGTGCAAGAGGTGGAGAGAAGGAGAGACATCCTGTATCCACAGGGGAACAGGAGGCCCTCCAGACATATGCTCAGGAGGCAGTGGGAGGTAGTAGCAGAGGAGGTAAATGCCAGGAACATAACTCCAAGATGCAGTGCAGGAAGAAGTTCAATAATTTTACACAAGTTGTCAAGGTGAGTGAGTTCAAGTTTCAAGTGGCATTTCCTACCAACTGCACCACTAGCCTCATCCACTGCTCAATTCACTACACACCCGTCACCCACCTACTAACAATCTCCATCAATCAGTACTCAACTGTTCAAATCATACGCTTTATCTCACCCTCACACCCACAACTCACAGTTCACATTCACTGGCAGCTATTCAACCATGACAGCCACATCTTGCAAGACACTGACTGACACACTTTCCTCTTTCTTGCAGGTGGCGCATAACCGGAGGCAGTAAGTGGCAGTGGCTCCATGGAACACAAACCTGCTGTCCTCTCTCAGGGTGACAGCATTCCTGCTCCCACCCCTGCCACTCCACCAGTGCCCTTGCTGTTGCCTGTCAGCCAGCCAGCCCACTCCCTGTAGAGTATTGCAACTTTATTCAAGTATAGGAAACCTCCAAAAACAGTTACAAATGCACCAGCAGCCATAAGAAATAATCTAGCAACTAACTTGTATCTCCTGCATGATCCCTTTAAATAGTGCTGGTGGGGGGTGGTGGGGGGGGGGGTCCTTCATGCCCTTTAAGTCAGCTGTTCAGCTGAGCGAGGTTAAGACAGTGTGTTGGATGGAGTGTGGAGTTCCAAAATACCAGTGGTCCCTTTAAATCAGCATTGCACACTGATTCGCGTCATATTCTCCCCACTCTGCATGCTGCCAGCGGCCGTTAGGTGCGTAAACCCCTTTACCAAGATGGTGTCCCGCGCACTTCACATCGGAAGTGCGTCTCGGACCCCATTTTCGACGCTTAGTTGGCCGTGTATTGCCTCAAGAACGGGCGCTAAATGGGCCAATTTCACTCCCGCTGCGTTTAAATTGGAACTTTCACAGATGTCGATCCAGTAGCAATTCAATTTGATTTCTGCACCAAAATACGGATTTTAGGTATATTAGTTTATAGAGTAAATAGTACTGCAATAGGATTAAAACTTATTCAACTAGTTTCATGCAACTGCCTTACTTTATATCAATCAGATTTATAAATATACAAAATAATATTTTCCTATTTGTTAAATAGCCAAAAAATTGACACACTTTGAAAGCTGCATAGGGCACTTAATAGTGAAGTGGGAAAGTTAGTCTCTGTATTTTAAAGATTCCTGAGATTGAAAGGGCTACTACACTCCGGTCAGTCAGTCATCCTAGAATGTATTGTCAAGTTTACCTCCACATCATTCTTAAACAAGAAGAGCTGTTTAATTAGCTTTTATTCTGCTCCAAGACTCACAGCGCTAATGGTACTTTATACTTATTCCAGCATGAGCCTCTATACCTTCACATCCAAAATTACAACTCAGCTGGGTTCTCAGCACTCATCCAGTATATCGGTGCACAGAATGCAGAGATCACCACTCCCATTCACACCAGAATGTAGCAAGCAACATGCTGCAATTGCAACTAAATAATACAGCAAAATTGCATCAATCATAGGAAAATCAATGGGTCTTGTTTTATTTTGCCATCATTCTGACTATATATTATGTAATATGTTGCACTGTATTTGTGTATCGACTGGGATTCTCATCCATACTTTCAGCCTTCAAAAAATATTTGGGTGGATTTTGGGTAAATACTGCCTTTAGCACCTTGCCTTAGGGTAGAAATCCATCTTCAGTTTATCGACATCAATATGGAGAGTCATGTTTTATTTCTGTCAGGAATTTTTAAAAAAGCACTCCAGGTCATGAATCACTCACTGGGTGCTTCACCAGCACGACCATACTTGAAGTCTGACTAAACAAGCAAAACAATTATTTGACATTTAATATTTGAGCTGGAGTTAGAAGTTTCTAAAATAACACAGCACTAATGTGAAGAGCTCTGGGTGTCTGGAGGAGATCCAAACACTTGGCCTGTGTCCATTGTTTCAGTCTTTGTTTTTAATGACCCAGTTTTTTTAGCAGGTACAAATGAAGATTCGTGTGTTTAGGAAACAATCCCTTAGATAATACAGTAAAAGAAAGGCCAGTTGCTCGCACTGCACTTACACTACTTTCCATTGGAGCATGATGCCGAGAATTACAGCATCATTTTGATATCGACAGCAACCCATGATTTTCATTCTCTCAGAAAATGTGACAAAAGAATAAGGAACATGCATTTAGTTGTGAACGAAAGATCAATATTGGAACCTTACAAGATGTGTTTTCACATTTTATTTTCATTTGTGACAAAAAATCTCCAGCAGTAGAGTGCTAGATCCCCATCTGTCCACATGCTTAGCTACCAAACCTGTCCCAGATTGTAAGGGTCCTCCATTTTCTGGTCCCCAGTTCAGAGATCCATCAGGATTCCACTTTGGCCTGGACAGGATCTTCAGGCCCTCTTTTTTAATCTGGCCTGCAACCAAACCCAGTTACTCAACTCTGCAGGCATTGAATACTGATATACATTGGTGGGTGGTTATCCTAATCTGGCCAAGTTCATCCTCCAGAGTGAGGTCAGTTGATTACAGGATCCTTATTCTATTTCACATCCACTCATCGTTTTGCACTACCCTCTGTGGGTAAGCTTCTCCAGCCATTCGTCCCAGCCCGCACTCTGTGTTCTTCTGACTCAGGAGTACTGTCTTTCTGTTTCACCATTGGAGGATGATCTTTCAGCCATTATGATCCTGCCTTTTTTAGAATTCCCTTTCAAAACCATGGGCTCAATTTTCCAGGGAAGTTGCGGGTGGATTGGGAGCGGGCTCCGAAAATCGCGGAAATCCCGAGCGGGTTCGGAACCCGGCTCCAACCCGCCGACTTCCGGGTTCCGAGTTCTGAAACACATCTGGCAGAACATGGAGTGTTTCCTGTGCTGTGGGAAACACTCCATGTTCTACCTGACATGTTTCAGCCAGCAGCCAGTTGCACATTTAAATGCTTGTTTGACAGATGGGGAGAAAAGGTGAGTTCTTGCTGCAGGGCACTCAGTTCTTTCATACAAACTTTTGGCTGCGAGATCTTTGTGTTTTCACTGAAAATTCTTATTTTCCACTCACAATTCTTCAGTTCACGCATATTTAACAACTTTTCGGACCCCCTCAAATTGACATCATCAGGATGGGGGGGCGGGCAACATCACCAGCCTTGCCAAGCATGGCGTGCGCCTCCGCCACTTGCAGCTTCACAACACAGTGCTGCGCCACAGGCACCTGCTCAAGAGCACAGAGGGCACCAGAGAGGGGTGCTTGAGGAGGCCTCGTCCACATCTGCCACCCACATGGAGGAGGAGGAGGAGGAGGAGGAACCCATGGGCAGAGCAGCGGCTCACCTGGCTGCTCGTGAGGCCAGGGAGTCACTGATGTGCGAACAGTTCACCTAACATCAGAAAGTGAGAAGAGTCCAGTTGTCACACCACCTGGATAGAGCAGGGCCCACACCAGGTCGCCCACCACTCCCAGCACCAAACAGTCCTGCAACTACACATACACCCGCTGTAAAGTGACCCAATGGGTGGCATCAAGTGTCGCCGTTCATGGTGAACCTCATGAAAGAGCCCTATCACAAAAGCCAGTCAACAATAGCCAAGTCGTGGCAGCAGTGGTGACAATCATAATATTTAATGTCACTTTAACAAAAAATAAATATAAATGAAAAACATGACAGTCTGTCAGATACCCTTGTGCACACCCTACGTGCTCACAAAATCTTTGCCTTTCTCTTCCGACTACTTCTACCTGGTGCATCCCCTGTGGCTGCAGCAGAGGTAGTGGCAGGTTGCTCTGTTCATGCCCTGACTGCTTAGATGCTTTCGGTCTATGCCCTCTGGGTTTCGGTGCCCGTGAGGGCCCCTCCAAAGACTGCTCCACTTGCACCTCTGCAGGGGCAGACTCGGCCACCTGGAGAGGAGACAGCATTGCAGGTACTGGTTGAGAGGGGGGCAACGGGTGAGACATGGGAGCGCTTTGACTGGCGTCCCCACTTCTACGTCCCCTTTCACCATCGTCCCTCCCCTGAGCCAGGGCCACATCTCTCCTACCACCCTGCTACAGAACAGTTTGGAGGACATGTGTGATGCCTTGGAAGCCCACTTCTAAAGTATCTGTCAGCCTGTTTAAGGCAGTGGAATGTTGTTCGGCCTGAGTCCAAACAGTTGTTGTCAGGGCCTGAATGGACTCATTTGTGAGCCATACTTGAAGCTCAATGGAGGCTAGCCTTCTCTCCATCGCAGACATTCCTGCACTTATCTTTGACACCATCTCAGAGATTCCCTTACGTCCCTGTGACACTATCGCAGAGATTCCCTCCCGTACCTGTGACACTATCGCAGAGATTCCCTCACGTCCCTGTGACACTATCTCAGAGGTTCCCTCCCGTACCTCTGCCACCATTCCATTCACGCATGTGTTGGACTCCTCCATCCTCTGCACTATTTTGGAGAGTGCGTGTGGCACCTGTTCCAGTACCTCACAAATGTGCTGTTGTCCCTCGATCATTCTCCTTTTAAAGGATGGCCCCCAGGGTTCCACATCTGTGTCCAGCTGAGCAGAGCCTGGAGAGGAATGCTCCCACCAACACGGACTTTCCGCAGCTGCCCCTGCCACCAGTGTCTGCTCGTGCTCACGTGTGTGCAGCTCACCAGGTGCCAACCCAACAAACAGAGGACTAGGACCCATCGAGATGTGAGTATCTGCGCTGGTGGATGGCTCGCTATGATGTGACGGTGCATCCTCAGAGGTCGGCAGGTCCTCTGAGGAATCGCCCTCTGCCATCACAGCAGTCGCTGAAGGCCCTGTAAGAGAACAGAAGGCAATAGTAAGCATGATTACAGATGTGTCTTGTTGCGATGAGCATACTGAGGTGCTGAAGATGGCAAGGCATGTTAACATCAATTCATATTGTGTGTGATGAATGTTAAAGTTGTGTCACCAGACATTTGTTGGGTGCCAGTCTCAGCGTCCCCGACGGACAGGCACTCGAGGGTTCGGCTGAGCTCCAGTGCCTCCTGCTCTGCCTCTGTGAGGATGACGATTTGTTGTGGCCCCCTCCAGTCCTCGCCCTCTCGCGTGTATTTTGCGCTCTCTTCTCCTAGAAGGGAAGAAAGAACAGACGTGTGAGTGAGTGATGGAGAAGTGGCCAACCGATGAATGCATTGTTTTGGGTGTGGCTGACCGTGAAAGAGGTGCATCAGAGGGTGAGTATGAGACAGAGCCATGACATTGTATGAGGATTGAGTAGAGTGGTAGTGGTGGGGTGACTAATGGGGAGGTGAGGAAGTGCAGGTAAGTTGAGGATGAGCTTTAAGTGGGTGTGGGGAGTGATGTGATAGAGTAGTGTTGGCAGTGCAGAGTGATTTGTGGGGTGGGGGCGGTGATGTGGTAGACGGAATGTAGGAGAATGATTAAGTGTACTCACTTTTGCTGACCTAGTTAGGTCATTGAAGCGCTTCCTGCACTGGACCCAGGTGTGGGAGATATTGTTGCTGCTGCTGGTGACCTCCTCTGCCGCCTCAAGCCAGGCCTTCTTGGTGGCAGAGGCAGGCCACTTCCTCCCATCCGCCGGGTAAAACACTTCCCTCCTCCTCCTCACCCCATCCAGTAGCACCTGAAGTGAGGCATCGCTGAATCCTGGAGCAGCCTTTCCCCTGTGCTGTTCCAGGAAAAGTCATTCGAGCAATGGCCCTTTAAATAGAGCTCCTCCAGCTGACAGCCTGTCATGCGGGTGCGCAGTCCGTCCGCTGCGCAGATTTCGGACGGCAAACCCGGAAGCCACGTTAAGTGGCACCAATTGAATTGGGTGGGAAATGGACATTTTGATTGGTCGAGTTTCCCGCCTGCCCATTCACCCCCCCTGCTGCCATCCCGTCTCCACTCTAATATCGGGGCCCATATGTCCTGGCTACCACCGCCTTCAAAAGCCGCCTAAAAGCTCATCTCTTTGATTGTGCAAATTACTTCACTTCCTGCTCAATGTCCACATCTCCCTCTTGTGAAACACTGTTATTTGTTCTTTTATGTGAGAAATGCTGCACAAATGTAAGTTGTTGTTGCTGCTTATTTGCTTTTGTGATTGCTGCCTTCATGTTGAGACAAACATTTTCTCCTGGGAATCTCTGTAGTTGCTTCCCTTATATTTACTCAGACTCTGTCCGCTCTTATCGAAAGTGTATGCCGCAAATATATATTCACCGTACAATATATTGTACTATATAAAAAAAGTGTACCATTCTGCTACTGCAGAACATGGAGCTGTGGGGTGACAAGCTTTGGGAATCAGGCTTCTCTTAGCTTGTTCTTCCTCAGGTTTAAATATACCATCCTAATCACTCTTCTTCCTTTATCTTCACTGTGTTGAATTCAAGCTTCGTTGCACCTCTTGTTCCAACTCATTCTTTCCCAGGAACTAAAAACTGTGCATATCTCCTTTGATTTTTCCTCCCTCCTTCAATCTTCAGATTTTGAAACCCAGCTTGGCATCACCACTACTTGCTTTATCTTGTCTTCTCTTATTCTTTCCAGCCTTGATGAGGTGCTGCACATTGGGTCTTGGCTAGTCACCTAGACTTTTCAAATTAAAAGCAAACACAGTTGAGATGACTGACAGGCACAGTGAACTTGTGACCAAAGAGATTAAAACTGGGAGGGTGTAATTTTCCAAGTACAGGCCGACACGGCATGTAACCTCATCTGCCGAAAGTGCCTATTAGAAACTCAGAGGCAGCAGCCAGCAATATTCCAATACATGTTACCAGCAGACGAACTTCCGTGTCACCTGCATATACTCAGCTGTTAAGCCCAAAATCCTTCATGAGATTAAAGCCACTGATATTCTGATCAAATGATTCAATAGTGTCATGACTAGAGCTTCATATCGAATGCAGTCTGATTTTGTGATACATCAAAATGTGATATTGAATGACTGAATAACATGGCACTGTTTCTGTAACATGGGCTTATGTCCTTTTGTATATATTTCAGTGTATGGACATGTTTCTGAACTCTACTTCAATATGATTCCTTCTGTCTCTCTTTTTTCCCCTCCCCTTCATCTCCCTCCTCTCTCCATTCCTCACCCTCCCTCCTCTTTCCCTTCCTCCTTCTCTCGTCCCCTTTCCTATCACTCTCTAACTCTCATCCCATCCTCCCTCCCCTTTCTTCTTTCCTCTTTCTCCACTTTTCTCCCTCTCCCCTCCCCCTTTCCCTCCCATCCTCCTCCCTTCATTCCCCCTTCCTCCCTACTTTCTTCCCTTCCTCTAGGGTTGCCAACTCCAGTTGGATGTATTCCGAAAGGTTTCATCACATGACCTCCTGCCCAACCCCAATGCTCCCCCCATTGGTTCGACACATCCATCCTCGCGGCTCACCGCCTTCCCACACCAATTGGAAAGTGAACAGACTCTTCATTACCAGATTGGATGCTTTTTGGCTATCAGTCAAACAGCCTTTGATCCCCCATCTCCAATTTTTTGAGCTAATAAAAAATATTTTAAAAAACAATTTTGTTAAAGCCCCTCTGATTTTTCTCCCGGGTTGTCCACAGCAATGTCCGAGAGATTAATCTTTAATTGCTGGAGCCTCCAGGAGGGTTGGCAACCATATTTTCTTCCCCCTCCCTTTTCCTCTCCCTCCCTATCCCTTCTGCCTTCTCCCTCTTCCCCTCCCCCTTTTCCCTCTGCTTGACGTGACTTTTCCCTCCTCTCGATTGTGACTCCCCCATGTGCAATGCCACGGGAGATTGACTAGTTGTTAAGAAAGTAAAGTAAATCCAAATTACACATTGTGTTTTTTTAATAAAACTACATTTTCATGAAAAGTTATCATCTCCTTCCCAAGTAGCCAGACAACTAATCCTCTAATTTCAAAAAAAAATCCAATCTTTACAAATCCAGTTAACTAAAACCGATACTTCAAAAATCATCCTCTTCAGCAAGTTTGGAAAGAAACACCCTGCAGTTTGGATTGTAGGAGTCTGCCTCTCTTTCTTAATAGGCTAATTAATCAAGTCTATTGGTGATAGCCAAAAACAAAGCTGTGTGAGCTGAGTCAATGACAGAATAAATTACAAATCATAATGGCATTCCCACCCAGTTCCGATGTCTCTGTGGTCTGTATTAGCTATTTGGCCTTCATTTGGCATCTGAACACAAATGGAAACATTTATCTGATATGATTCAAAAATAGGCCCATCGCCCACTCTCCAGAATAGTCTTTATCGCCAGAGTGAAGCACAATCCAAACTTGCACAAGAAACAAATCATTCTTGCACCTCTTACACCAGTTCAGCCTTTTTATTTCTCAAACACCACTTCCATCTAAAAAGATCTGATTTGTCTCGGCTTCTGAGGAACATATGCCGCAATTGACAAGGCTGCACTTCCCATTTAGTTTAGTGCAAAAGTATGAAGACCTTGAAATTCCATAGGGGTTCTCTTGGTCTCCCGCTGTAACCATGTCATGCCAGGTTTTCCGTCGTTGTTTTGGGGGTTCTGCCAGTCTAACAACGCAGTTATGGTGGGAGACGAGGAGAACCCAGGTGAACTTTCAAGGCTAAGATCTTTTTTGTGGCGCCACTGTTTAACATTGAACCATTTCCTAAAAGGCTCTAGTGTAAAAATGGCTGAAGCCAACATTAGCAGACAAATACTAATGACAAATGACGTTCTTCTGCCCATTATTTTAACCCGTTAACCCATTTATTTTAAGTGGGATCCCATGCAAACTCATTAATAGTCTGTTTGCAGATATCGCCAAAAGTTTCTAGTCTTATATCTGCAGAGTGTAGAGGGATAGTCAATCAATGTGGTGGGACAGTGGGTTGGGTTTACCAATACTTTCTTCCCTTCCTCTAGGGTTGCCAACTCCAGTTGGATGTATTCCGAAAGGTTTCATCACATGACCTCCTGCCCAACCCCTATGCTCCCCCCATTGGTTGTTCAACACATCCATCGTTGCGGCTCACCGCCTTAGGACGCAGATCCAAACCCACAGTTCCTAAATGATAAGTTCCTGATCTCAGCTGGGGCACTGAGGGAGGCGCCAAGCAGAGGTTAGAAGGTTAAAGGGAAGAGGAATCAGAAGGCAAGTCACCTCATGCCACTCTCTTCTCCTCTAATCACCTGATTACAAGCTGACACTGGTATATGTAATGGGGAACTGTACTCAACAAGGAGTCAAAACCTTCAGGAGAGAAAGCAGCGGGAATAAAAAGCACCCCCTACTGTACCAGAATGACATTTTAACTGGGCCAATACTGTCCAGAAGTAATTTCATGTAGGTCCCATGCACTCAGCAGAGAGAGAAGGTGCCACGCACCAGTCTGGATTGATCAGGTCCCAGGATGAAAGGGCAGTGCACTAACAAAGTACATCACTCAGACCCCTGTATGAGCAATTAAAACATGACATTATTTCCATTCAGATACTTCTATCATCAGCTTACTCGCCCCTCCCTACCGCTGGCTGTGTTACACGCTAAAGCCCACATTAGATTTGAACAGCTGCAAGAATTAAATCATTGAATATCTGCTAAAGGCACTTCAGTGTAAGTGGGAGTATAGAAAAAGAGGTCACAGAGATATGAATATTTGTAATCATAATTACCCAAAATGTTCTTTAAGAATGATAACTATGATATATAAAAATATGTAGGTGTTGCGATACATGTGTGTTCGATTATTTGTATATTGATATAGCAATAAATATCAAATATGTAAAAACTGACAGGGCACAAAGTGATCTTTTTAATTATGTGCTGCTACAATCGTCTGATTTTTTTTTATTAAGATGGTTTAATTGTTTCCATCAGAGTACACTGCTGCCTGACAGGCATTTGCTGCCATTTCATGACATTCTCTTTATGAAAAATAAAGGTGATTGACATAAACACTTCAGGTAATTTCATAAACCACAGGAGTGAAGTTCATGCAATTTAACAATGTCACTTGAACCCCTTAAAGGTTATACTGCAAATTTACAAATACTTCAAATGAACAAGTTGCAGGAAAAAATTGAAAAAACACAACTCTTTAATTTAATTACACAGTGTATATACACATTAAACATTTGATTACTACGCATGTTTACAATTCGAAATACCTCCTTCTTCTCTCTAGCTGCACTGTGTTTTGACCAAGTGAGGTGCTTTGATCAAGCTTTTACTCGCTCCTCTTAATATCTCCATTTTTGGCTTGACATCTATTTTTGTCCAATTATGCCTTGTTTTCGACATTAAAGGCGCTATATAAATGCACGTTGTTGTTGTGTTGAATAGATTTGGACTTACTGCTCTCAAAGGTGGATACAGACAAGACAATGGGCAACAATAACAAAACTTTAATCAGCAATATAATGCCATTGTGCCATCAAAAATTTTAGTGACCCATTGCTGTGAAGCAGCAATATGATACAACAACTGTCACAGCCACATGAAGCTGGGAAATGTTACGTCTGACCAGATCATCTCATTCTCTTAGGTACAACGTGTGTATGTGAGTGCACTGGCAGAAAAATATATGTTTTAAAAAGCAACTTCCTTTCTTAATATCAAATAAACCATAGATCTGCAGCACTATCTTTGGATAAATAATATGGTTTATAAGAGACAATGAGTGTTTTTTTTTAAGCTTTTGCACTGTATCACTTCCACAGACCCTTGACAGGAATAAGATTTTACGAGCAAAAAGTCAGACTATAACCATATAAATAAATGTATTTATGTCAAAGAACATGATACATAGAAGCAATGTCACTCAGCAATGGCGTAACGACAGATAGGAAGCCTACTGAGAAATGGGCTCAGGAAAATGTACTTCAGCATTAATAAACTGTCATAGAGGATGATGTGGAGATGCCGGTGATGGACTGGGGTGGACAAATGTAAGGAGTCGCACAACACCAGGTTATAGTCCAACAGCTTTATTTGAAATCATAAGCTTTCGGAGCTTTGCTCCTTCGTCAGGTGAAGTGTGACATGTGGACACCACATGTCCATTCCAGCTCACAGTGAAATATTATTCTACCAAGCCAAAAATTATCCCTCAGCTGATGAATCAGTCCTCCTCCATGTTGAGCACCACTTGGAGGAAGCACTGAGGGTAGCAAGGGCACAGGATGTGCTCTGGGTGGGGGACTTCAAAGTCCATCACCAAGATTGGCTTGGTAGCACCACGACTGACCGAGCTGGCCAAGTCCTGAAGGACATAGCTGCCAAACTGGGCCTACGGCAGACAGTGAGCGAACCAACACGAGGGAAAAACCTACTTGACCTCGTCCTCACCAATCTACCTGCCGCAGATGCATCTGTCTTTGACAGTATTGGTAGGAGTGACCACCGCACAGTCTTCGTGGAGACAAAGACGCATCTTTGCACTGAGGACACCATCCAACGTGTTGTGTGGCAGCACCACCATGCTAAATGGAATAGATTCAGAACGGAACTAGCAGCTCATAACTGGGCATCCATGAGGCGCTGTGGGCCATCAGCAGCAGCAGAAATGTATTCCAGCACAATTTGTAACCTCGTGGCCCGGCATATTCCTCACTCTACCATTACCAACAAGCCAGGGGATCAACCCTGGTTCAATGAGGAGTGTAGAAGAGCATGCCAGGAGCAGCACCAGGCGTACCTAAAAATGAGGTGCGAACCTGGTGAAGCTACAACTCAGGACTACATGCATGCTAAACAGCGGAAGCAACATGCTATAGACAGAGCTAAGGAAGATGGTAGTGGTTGTTGGAGGCCAATCATCTCAGCCCCAGGGCATTGCTGCAGGAGTTCCTCAGGGCAGTGTCCTAGGCCCAACCATCTTCAGCTGCTTCATCAATGACCTTCCCTCCATCATAAGGTCAGAAATGGGGATGTTCGCTGATGAGTGCACAGTGTTCAGTTCCATTCGCAACCCCTCAGATAATGAAGCAGTCCGAGCCTGCATGCAGCAAGACCTGGACAACATCCAGGCTTGGGCTGATAAGTGGCAAGTAACATTCGCGCCAGATAAGTGCCAGGCAATGACCATCTCCAACAAGAGAGAGTCTAACCACCTCCCCTTGACATTCAATGGCATTACCATCGCCGAATCCCCCACCATCAACATCCTGGGGGTCACCATTGACCAGAAACTTAACTGGACCAGCCATATAAATACTGTGGCTACGAGAGCAGGTCAGAGGCTGGGTATTCTGCGGCGAGTGACTCACCTCCTGACTCCCCAAAGCCTTTCCACCATCTACAAGGCACAAGTCAGGAGTGTGATGGAATACTCTCCACTTGCCTGGATGAGTGCAGCTCCAACAACACTCAAGAAGCTCGACACCATCCAAGATAAAGCAGCCCGCTTGATTGGCACCCCATCCACCACCCTAAACATTCACTCCCTTCACCACCGGCGCACTGTGGCTGCAGTGTGCACCATCCACAGGATTCACTGCAGCAACTCGCCAAGGCTTCTTCGACAGCACCTCCCAAACCCGCGACCTCTACCACCTAGAAGGACAAGGGCAGCAGGCGCATGGGAACAACACCACCTGCACGTTCCCCTCCAAGTCACACACCATCCCGACTTGGAAATATATCGCCGTTCCTTCATTGTCGCTGGGTCAAAATCCTGGAACTCCCTTCCTAACAGCACTGTGGGAGAACCGTCACCACACGGACTGCAGCGGTTCAAGAAGGCGGCTCACCACCACCTTCTCGAGGGCAATTAGGGATGGGCAATAAATGCCGGCCTTGCCAGCGACGCCCACATCCCGTGAACGAATAAAAAAAAAGCGATTCCACAACCAACGGATCAGATCAAAGCTCTGCAGTCCTGCCACATCCAGTCATGAATGGTGGTGGACAATTAAACAACTAACTTTTGGAGGAGGCTCTGTAAACATCCCCATCCTCAATGATGGCGGAGTCCAGCACGTGAGTGCAAAAGACAAGTCTGAAGCGTTTGCATCCATCTTCAGCCAGAAGTGCCGAGTGAATGATCCATCTTGGCCTCCTCCCGATATAAGAACATAAGAACATAAGAAATAGGAGCAGGAGTAGGCCAATCGGCCCCTCGTGCCTGCTCCGCCATTCAATAAGATCATGGCTGATCTGATCCCAACCACAAATCTAAAGAACACAAGAAGTAGGAGCAGGACCCGGCCACTCAGCCCCTGGGCCCTCTCCGCCACCCACAGGGCATTGACCGATCCGAGCTCAGCTTCATGTCCAATTTCCTGCCCGCTCCCCATAACCCCTAATTCCCTTTACTTCTAGGAAACTGTCTATTTCTGTTTTAAATTTATTTAATGATGTAGCTTCCACAGCTTCCTGGGGCAGCAAATTCCACAGACCTACCACCCTCTGAGTGAAGAAGTTTCTCCTCATCTCTGTTTTGAAGGAGCAGCCCCTTATTCTAAGATTATGCCCCCTAGTTCTAGTTTCACCCATCTTTGGGAACATCCTTACTGCATCCACCCGATCAAGCCCCTTCACAATCTTATATGTTTCAATAAGATCGCCTCTCATTCTTCTGAACTCCAATGAGTAGAGTCCCAATCTACTCAACCTCTCCTCATATGTCCACCCCCTCATCCCTGGGATTAACCGAGTGAACCTTCTTTGCACTGCCTCGAGAGCAAGTATGTCTTTTCTTAAGTGTGGACACTATCCCCACCATCACAGAAGCCAGTCTTCAGCCAATTCGATTCACTCCACGTGATATCAAGAAACGGCTGAGTGCACTGGATACAGCAAAGGCAATGGGCCCCAACAGCATCCCGGCTGTAGTGCTGAAGACTTGTGCTCCAGAACTAGCCGCGCCTCTAGCCAAGCTGTTCCAGTACAGCTACAACACTGGCATCTACTCGACAATGTGGAAAATTGCCCAGGTATGTCCTATCCACAAAAAGCAGGACAAATCCAATCCGGCCAATTACCGCCCCATCAGTCTACTCTCAATCATCAGCAAAGTGTCGTCTACAGTGCTATTAGGCGACACTTACTCACCAATAACCTGCTCACCGATGCTCAGTTTCGGTTCTGCCAGGACCACTCGGCTCCAGACCTCATTACAGCCTTGGTCTAAACATGGACAAAAGAGCTGAATTCCAGAGGTGAGGTGAGAGTGACTGCCCTTGACATCAAGGCAGCATTTGACCGAGTGTGGCACCAAGGAGCCCTAGTAAAATTGAAGTCAATGGGAATCAGGAGGAAAACTCTCCAGTGGCTGGAGTCATACCTAGCACAAAGGAAGATGGCAGTGGTTGTTGGAGGCCAATCATCTCAGCCCCAGGACACTGCTGCAGGAGTTCCTCAGGGCAGTGTCCTAGGCCCAACTATCTTCAGCTGATTCACCAATGACCTTCCCTCCATTATAAGGTCAGAAATGGGGATGATCGCTGATGATTGTGTTCAGCTGCATTCGCAACCCCTCAGATAATGAAGCAGTCTATGCCCGCATGCAGCAAGATCTGGACAACATCCAGGCTTGGGCTGATAAGTCGCAAGTAACATTCGCGCCAGAAAAGTGCCAGGCGATGACCATCTCCAACAAGAGAGAATCTAACCACCACCCCTTGACATTCAACGGCATTACCATCGCCAAATCCCCCACCATCAACATCATGGGGGTCACCATTGACTAGAAACTTAACTGGACCAGCCACATAAATACTGTGGCTACAAGAGCAGGTCAGAGGCTGGGTATTCTGTGGCGAGTGACTCACCTCCTGACTCCCCAAAGCCTTTCCACCATCTACAAGACACAAGTCAGGAGTGTGATGGAATACTCTCCACTTACCGGGTTGAGTGCAGCTCCAACAACACTCAAGAAGCTTGAGACCATCCAGGACAAAGCAGCCCGCTTGATTGGCACCCCATCCACCACCCTAAACATTCACTCCCTCCACCACCGGCGCACTGTGGCTGCAGTGTGTACCATCCACAGGATGCACTGCAGCAACTCGCCAAGGCTTCTTCGACAGCACATCCCAAACCCACGATCTCTACCACCTTGAAGGACAAGGGCAGCAGGCACATGGGATCAACACCACCTGCACGTTCCCCTCCAAGTCACACACCATGCCGACTTGGAAATATATCGCCGTTCCTTCATTGTCGCTGGATCAAAATCCTGAAACTCCCTTCCTAACAGCACTGTGGGAGAACCTTCACCACACGGACTGCAGCTGTTCAAAAAGCAGCTCACCACCACCTTCTCAAGGGCAATTAGGGATGGGCAATAAATGCTGGCCTTGCCAGCGACGCCCACATCCCATGAACGAATTTTAAAAAAGTACAACAGAAAAAGAATGTTTGAGTTTATTGAAGGAAAATGTTATCCTTCGTGACGCATTCAAATTTCCAACAAGTATTCCAAGAATCTGCAGTATGACTGTGTGGTTAAAGTGCAGGCGTTAGACACTTAGTCACATCTAGGATCTTCGTCATTTTGCAAAGCTCATGCTGGCTCCACCGGATATAAGGTCCCTGCATTCATATAATTTGTTCAAATGTTTTTGATACATTATATATGTTTGAGGTCCTTTTTGTGTTCATTAAGGTGAATGATATTATCTCTGTGGAACAATGGAACTTTTCATCCATTTTCCAAGTGCACTCCCAGGACTTTGCACAACCACTAAGCTGTGCCTTAAACCCATTCTCAAAACAGCACTTACTATTGCACTAGTGTGAGGTTATCTATTTTGCACACTTGAGAACGTTCACTTGGAAAGAAAAAAAAGAAACTTAATGACAATTTGTTCTGAAATATGGTGTTTGTGCTGTAAACCCATTTGTCCTGTGATTCACATTGACAGCAATCCTTGCAAAATTTACATATATGATTCCCCAAATTAATACAAGAAGAATTTGTGCTACATTATTAATTTGTTAGGTCAGAGATTTTTAAAGTTGGATGAATGGTTAGCACATTGCCCGTTCACTTTCGGGACCTGTATCTGAATCCAGTTGGACTGATGGAATGACAGTTCCCTTTCTCTGCCAGCTGTAAGGCTCCTTTATGAATCAAGCTTCTGCAAAATTCCCAGTGAATATGAACCCACAGTACAATTCCCCTGCAAATTGGCAATCGGGCCATAGGGTTGACTGCTGCAGGAGATAAAAATCTCACACTGGTCCTTGTCAGCCTCAGTAACTCCTTTACTTCTGGTTTCCAGTGTTGTCAGTAGCATCCATTATTTAAAAATGAATTTTCAGAGATTCAACAGTAAAAAACTGTAAAGACGTTAATGATAACATTTTGAAAAGAATTAACATCAGAGGTTGGTTCCATGATGGTTCTGTTATTAAATGATATGTGGTAAACTTGTGTGGTTTACATTGTATTGCCACTTGTAACTGCTTAATATTTTCCCTTCCACTTTCCCGTTGTATTGGTTCTTTTCTGACTAGAATTCACTGCTCTTACTTAAATTTCAATTAAAAAAATAAGGGGATGGAAAAATAAATCCATCCTCACAAGTTCCACCAGGTTTCAGTATATCCAATAGTATAAGGAATTCACACACACAATCTGTAATGTTTATCTGTTTATCTGTGAATTAAAAACAAACTATGGCAAGCAGCCATTTGAGAATGGGGAGAAACCGGTGGACAATTTTATCTATTAACATTAAGGTGGCCGTCACCATCACCACCACCACCATTACCATTTATACAGTCATTTTAACATGGGGTGTTTCACAGGCGAAAATAGATGCCAACCATTGTTAGAAGGGTTAAGGGAGGTGACTGAAGACATAGTTTTGAAGAGGCCTTTGAAGAAAGAGAGGTAAGTAATTAGGGAGTTTGGGAAGGAGGTCCAAAGTGCAGGGCCAAGATGGCTGAAGCTCTGCCAGAAAAGGTAGAACAGAAAGAGGGGGCAATGCAAAGAAGACTGGAATTGAAAGGGTTGATGGTGCATGTTGGCAGACAGGCTATTTGGAGGTTAGCAAGGTGGGGGGGTGGGAAACAAGGCCACAGAGGGAATTATAAATAAGAGCTAGGATTTTGTATTTAATGTGTTGGGTGACGGGAACCAATAATGGTTGAGAGGGCAAAGATGATAGGGAGGTGGGACTTAGGACGGGATAGGATGTGGGCATCAGAGTTTAGTGTTAGTTGGATGGAACTCAGGAGGTTGGCAAGCAGTGTATTGGAGAAGTCAAGCCTGGAGGAGGTGAAGATGTGGGTGAGGGTTTCAGCAGCATTAACAGCAAAGGTGGGTAATGTTGTGGAGATGGAAGTAGGCAGTCTTGGTTGTCGGACTGGATGTGGAGTTTGAAGCTCAGTTCAGGGTTAAGCAGGACACTGAAGTTTTGTACCATCAAGTTGAGCCTGAGCAGCTGTGGATGGGATGCAATCAGGGTCAGCACACAACCCAGTTTATGTATAAAAAAATAGATTTTATGAAGTGACAGTGATACAGATCTGAGCAGTTACAAATGCCCGTGCTGTATCACTGACTTTTATCATATTGACTGCTATATGATGTGTCTGCAAACTGCCCTTCAGTAGGTATCTTCCATAAACATTTGCTCCAGTTTGAGGTATTTCATCTTCTCTCCTGTCTGTAGGTCTCCCACAGCACACATCATTTCTTAGCCCACATCATTTCTTAGCCCACATCATTTCTTAGCCCACACTCTCTCTGTTCTCAGCTTGTGTTTCTGTTGATCTGTCCACTAGGAGGTGCACAAGAGTAGCCCTGGGTGACTTGATCTTATTTCATCCCTTATGCAGTGACTAACTTTTACTCAGCAGCTGCCATGGATGGCTTGGGTGAAATCAGGAACTGGAAGAATTATTGGAAATGACTAATATCTTTTTATAGGTCTGAATAAAAAACACTCACTTCATGGAGGAGGACTGTGAAATATTGGATGGGATAAACATAGTGAGAGAAGATGTATTAAGGGGATTAGCATCTTTGAAAGTATATAAATTGCCAGGCCTGGATGAAATATATTCTAGGCTGCTAAGAGAAGCAAGGGAGGAAATAGCGGAGGCTCTGACCATCATTTTCCAATCCTCCTTGGCTGCAGGCGTGGTGCCGGAGGATTGGAGGACTGCTAACGTTGTACCGTTGTTTAAAAAGGGAGAAAGAGATAGACCGAGTAATTATAGGCCAGTCAGTCTAACCTCGGTGGTGGGCAAATTATTGGAATCAATTCTGAGGGACAGCGTAAATCGTCATTTAGAAAGGCACTGGTTAATCAAGGACAGTCAGCATGGATTTGTTAAGGGAAGGTTGTGTCTCACTAACTTGATTGAATTTTTTGAGCAGGTAACAAAGAGGGTCGATGAGAGTAACACGTTTGATGTAGTCTACTTGGATTTTAGCATAGCTTTTGACAAGGTCCTACAATGGCAGACTGATCAAAAAAGTAAAAGCCCATGGGATCCAAGGGAAAGTGGCTAGTTGGATCCAAAATTGGCTCAGTGGCAGGAAGCAAAGGGTAATGGTTGATGGGTGTTTTTGTGACTGGAAGACTGTTTCCAGTGGGGTCCTGCAAGGCTCAGTACTAGGTCCCTTGCTTTTTGTGGTATATATTAATGATTTAGACTTGAATGGGGGGGGCTTGATCAAGAAGTTTGCAGATGATACAAAAATTGGCTGTATGGTTGATAGTGAGGAGGAAAGCTGTAGACTGCAGGATCAATGGACTGGTCAGGTGGGCAGAAAAGTGGCAAATGGAATTCAATCTGGAGAATTGTGAGGCAATGCATTTGGGGAGGGCCAACAAGGCTAGGGAATACACAATAAATGGAAGGATACTGAGAGGTGTAGAGGAACAAAGGGACCTTAGAGTACATGTCCACAGATCCCTGAAGGTAGCAAGACAGATAGATAAGGTGGTTAAAACGGCATACGGGATACTTTCCTTTATTAGCCGAGGCATAGAGTATAAGAGCAGGGAGGTTATGCTAGAACTGTATAAAACATTGGTTAGGCCACAGCTTGAGTACTGCGTGCAGTTCTGGTCACCACATTACAGGAAAGATGTGATTGCACTAGAGAGAGTACGGAGGAGATTTACGAGGATGTTGCCAAGGCTGGAGAATTTTAGTTATGAGGAAAGATTGCTTAGGCTCGGGTTGTTTTCTGTGGAACAAATGAGGCTGAGTGGAGATTTAATTGAGGTAGATAAAATTATGATGGGACTAGATAGAGTGGATAGAGAGGACCTATTTCCCTTAGCAGAGAGGTCTGTGACCAGGGGGCATAGATTTAAAGTAATTGGTAGAAGGATTAGAGGGGAGCTGAGGAGACTTTTTTTCAGAAGGTGGTGGGGGTCTGGAACTCACTGCCTGAAAGGGTGGTAGAGGCAGAAACCTCAACTCATTTAAAAAGTACTTGGATGTGCACTTGAAGTGCCGTGACCTATAGGGCTATGGACCAAGTACTGGAAAGTGGGATTAAGCTGGATAGCTCTTTTTCGGCCGGCATGAACACGGTGGGCCGAATGGCCTCCTTCTGTGCCATAACTTTCGAAAGTTCTATGGTTTTAAGCTGGAGAAGGGTAAGCTTGTATTTTATAAGAGACATCTGCAGTTATAACAATCAATTATAACAACTACTTGCATTTATATAGCACCTTTAACGTAGTAAAACATCCCAGGGTGCTTCACAGGAGCACAATTGGACAAAAATTGACACCTTGCCAAAGCCGGTGACATTAGGACAAGTGGCCGAAAGCTTGGTCAAAGAGATAGGTTTTAAAGGAGGAGAGAGAGAGGTGGAGAGGCAGAGAGGTTTCGGGAGGGAATTCCAGAATTTCGGACCTAGGTGGCTGAATGGTGGGGCAAAGAAAGTGGGGGATGTACAAGAAGCCAGAGCTGGAGGATCGCAGTATTCTCAGAAGGTTGTAGGGCTGGAGAAGGATACAGGGATGGGAGGGTGGGAGGGGAGAGTCTATGGAGCAATAATCCCATTGTGCATAGTTACACCAGGCTGAGTCTTGTACTATTGCACCAGATTTTCCAAGATGCAATTTGTTCAAATGAAAATAATTTTCTAAACTCACTAATTTGTTGCATCAAATAGCAGCAATATTCAACAGTACTAACCCCAGTGAGGTAAATGTGTTTATGATTTGACTAACAGGAAGGGAATGGTTTGACTGAAGCAAACTGGCACGACATTTGGTTTACCATGGTATGGTTGTGGTGCCCTATTCATGATGGAGTCTCAGTGAAATTTCAAAAGAAAATATGGTCTAGCTAACACTGAGGGAATCCCTTTGATAGTAAAATTAACTCAATCTGATTTCAATTTTTCTGTCATTTTCAAAACCTGTTGCTCTCAGTACTCTCTGCCTCCGGCTAACAGAACTCATGTCACATGCCTGTACATGTGTATGTTTTACACATGAATATGGACAAGCCTCGTCACATTCTCAGACGCACACAAAATTCAGGCAGTTTGGAATATCAGCCACCAGTGATTTGCTTTTCTGTCTGGATTACGTTCTTGTTTATTTTGGTGAATTTCTGTGCTATCGGTGTTGGGAAATGAAACATTTTTCACTTTTCACCCTTTGTCAACAGCAAACACTCTCACTCACCAACTCCATCTCCCTCCCCAGCCAATGTCTCAGTTTGAATTCTTTACAACCTCAACGTCCTGTTTGACCATGAGGTGAGTTTTCAACCCCATATGATCTCCATCACAAAGACCGCCTATTTCTATCTCTGTAATATTGCCCGCCTCTGCCTCTACCTCAACCCATCTGCTGCTGAAATCCTCATCTGTGCTTTTCCCACCTCCGATGCTCACCTGGCCAGCCTCCCATTCTCCGCCCTATCTAAACTTCAGCTCACCCAAAACTCTGCTGCCCCAATCTTATCCTGCACCAATTCCCACTTGTCCCACTTGTTCATTAGGTTTATCTTCATTGACCTACATTGGTTCCTGCCTGCCCCACCACCCCCCCCCCCCCCCGGCTCCAGGCCCCAAATTTAAAACCCTCATCCTCAAGTTTAAATCCCCCCCTATCTTTGTAACCTCCACCAGCCACCTCCCACATGAAATCCAGCCTCTTGTGCATCCCTCCTGATTTTCCTTATGTGAAGCAACTTGAGACTTCCAATTTAGACCTAACTTACGGACAGCATTGTGATCTGATCCTTTCGAGCTGTATTGAAACCACGCAAATGCATTTCACTTAGGAATCTTATGGTCATCTAAGAAGAGACGTTTATCACATCAGTTTGGATTGGATATGAGCCTCAGTATCGGAGGTGTGCTAACTCACACCCTGACATCTTGTCCTTTTCTGGATTGTTTAGTATTTATTCTCCATTTTCTAAGCCTCTGAAATTCCCTTGTTCTCGCATGAGTTGAATTCCTGTGGACATCATTTTAACAAATTTGCTAACCCATTTATTATAAATTGATTAACAACTTTGGTAAAACAATGTACATAAGGATTTGGCACAAGAATGTTAAATAGTGCACGAAATAGAACACAGAAAGAAATGTCAACCCCACTGATCTTTCATGCCATGCAACATTCCCCAGCTCAGAATTTGGGAAGCTGAATTGCTTATAGAACTTTACTAAAGCTGCACTGAAACTGCTGTAGTCGATGTACATGAGCAGTCAGATTGACTTACCATCCCTCCCCGATGGGGAAGTGCCTTGCTTCACTCAGAACCCAGATGGCCTGGTTCAGCCCCTGGTACAGCTGAAATAGCAATTCTGTTTTTCAACATTACTTCACCGTTTTAAGTGCAATTTTATTAATGAGTAAGAATTTCCAAAAGGGAACCTGTTTACTTTCAAAGTGTGATTTGGAGTCAAGTTGTCCTGTGACATTTAGTGACTAAACTTAGATATGGGAGTGGTGCCAGAGGACTGGAGGATTGCAAATGTTACACCCTTGTTCAAAAAAGGGTGTAAGGATAAACCCAGCAACTGCAGGCCTGTCAGTTTAACCACGGTGGTGGGGAAACTTTTAGAAACGATAATCCGGGACAGAATTAGCAGTCACTTGGACAAGTGTGGATTGATTAGGGAAAGCCAACAAGGATTTGTGAAAGGCAAATCGTGTTTAACTAACTTGATAGGGTTTTTTGATGAGGTAACAGAGAGAGTCGATGTGGGCAATGCAGTTGATGTGGTGTATATGGACTTTCAAAAGGCGTTTGATAAAGTGCTGCATAATAGGCTTGTCATCAAGATTGAAGCCCATGGAATAAAGGGGACAGTAGCAGCATGGATATAGAATTGGCTAAGTGACAGGAATCAGAGAGTAGTGGTGAACTGGAGGGAGGTATACAGTGGTGTTCCCTAAGGGTCGATACTAGGACCACTACTTTTCTTGATATGTATTAATGACTTGGACTTGGGTGTACAGGGCACAATTTCAAAATTTGTAGACGAAACAAAACTTGAAAGTATAGTGAACAGTGAGGAGGATAGTGATAGACTTCAAAAGGATATAGATAGGCTGGTGGATGGGCAGACACGTGGCAGATGAAATTTAACACTGAAAAATGCAAGGTGATACATTTCGGTAGGAAGAATGAGGAGAGGCAATATAAACTAGAGGGCACAATTCTAAAAGGGGTACAGGAACAGAGAGATCTGGGGATATATGTACAAAAATGGTTGAAGGTGGCACGGCAGGCTGAGAAAGCGGTTAGAAAAACATACGGGATCCTGAGCTTTATAAATAGAGGCATAGAGTACAAAAGCAAGGAAGTCATGATGAACCTTTATAAAACACTGGTTCGACCACAACTGGAATATTGTGTCCAGATCTGGACACCACACTTTAGGAAAGATGTGAAGGCCTTAGAGAGAGTGCAGAAGAGATTTACTAGAATGATTCCTGGGATGAGGAACTTTAATTACGTAGATAGACTGGAGAAGCTGGAGTTGTTCTCCTTGGAACAGAGAAGGTTGAGAGGAGATTTGATAGAGGTATTCAAAATCATGAAGGGTCTAGACAGAGAAGATGGAGAGAAACTGTTCCCATTGGCAGAAGGGTAAAGAACCAGAGGACATAGATTTAAGGTGATTGGCAAAAGAACCAAAGGCAACACGAGGAAAAACTTTTTTACGCAGTGAGTGGTTAGGATCTGGAATGTACTGCCCGAGGGGGTGGTGGAGGCAGATTCAATCGTGGCTTTCAAAAGGGAACTGGATAAGTACTTGATAGGAAAAAATGTGCAGGGCTAAGGGGATAGGGCGAGGGAGTGGGACTAGCTGGGTTGCTCTTGCATAGAGCCGGCTTGGACTTGATGGGCCGAATGGCCTCGTTTTGTGCTGTAACCTTTCTATGATTCTATCATTCTAACCACCATTTTGTCACGTAAAGGATCACTCAGCTATTTCACATCCAAACCTAAAATGCTGGATTATAGATGAAAGAGGGAGTAACCTATTCTATATTTTACAATTAAATATGTCGACTGAACAAATATAAAAATAGAAGGGAATGGGTCAGGTATTTGTACGTTTTCCTGAGAAAATATAAATTTTCCCGGGTTTCCCTTCCTGTGGTAATGCACAACTCAATGTGTTAGCGTAAATCTCCTCTCTGCATTATTTTAATGCCATTGATAGTCTGTAAAAATTAATTGGATTTATGACAGTTTTAAAACAGTGCACAAGGAATTTTACAGGAACACATTAGGACCTTGGTCCAATGATGAAAAAGCAAAAACAATAGAGGTTAAAAAAATATTGTCTTCTGTATCGCACCCTGAGGAAGATTAGGGCTTCTGGATGTAAGGCCATTTTTATTTAGGAACATAGGAATAGGAGTAGGCCATTCAGCCCCTCGTTCCTGCTCCGCCATTTGATAAGATCATGGCTGATCTGTGATCTAACTCCATATACCCGCCTTTGGCCCATATCCCTTAATACCTTTGAATGCCAAAAAGCTATCTATCTCAGATTTAAATTTAGCAATTGAGCTAGTATCAATTGCCGTTTGCGGAAGAGAGTTCCAAACTTCTACCATCCTTTGTGTGTAGAAATGTTTTCTAATCTCACTCCTGAAAGGTCTGGCTCTAATTTTCAGACTGTGCCCCCCACTCCTAGAATCCCCAACCAGCGGAAATAGTTTCTCTCTATCCACCCTATCTGTTCCCCTTAATATCTTATAAACTTCAATCAGATCACCCCTTAACCTTCTAAACTCTAGAGAATACAACCCCAATTTGTGTAATCTCTCCTCGTAACTTAACCCTTGAAGTCCGGGTATCATTCTAGTAAACCTACGCTGCACTCCCTCCAAGGCCAATATGTCCTTCCGAAGGTGCAGTGCCCAGAACTGCTCACAGTACTCCAGGTGCGGTCTAACCAGGGTTTTGTATAGCTGCAGCATAACTTCTGCCCCCTTGTACTCCAGTCCTCTAGATGTAAAGGCCAGCATTCCATTAGCCTTATTGATTATTTTCTGCACCTGTTCATGACACTTCAATGTACCTGAACCCTTAGGTCCCTTTGGACATCCACTGTTTTTAACTGTTTACCATTTAGAAAGTACCCTGTTCTATCCTTTTTTGATCCAAAGTGGATGACCTCACATTTGTCTACATTGAATTCCATTTGCCACAATTTTGCTCATTCACCTAATCTATCAATATCCCTTTGTAATTTTATGTTTTCATCCACATTGCTTACAATGCCACCAATCTTTGTGTCATCGGCAAACTTAGATATGAGACTTTCTATGCCTTCATCTAAGTCGTTAATAAATATTGTGAATAATTGAGGCCCCAAGACAGATCCCTGCGGGACTCCACTAGTCACATCCTGCCAATGTGAGTACTTACCCATTATCCCTACTCTCTGTCGCCTTTCGTTCAGCCAACTTCCTAACCAAGTCCATACTTTTCCCTCAATTCCATGGGCTTCTATCTTAGCTAATAGTCTCTTATGTGGGACCTTATCAAATGCCTTCTGGAAGTCCATATAAATAACATCCATTGACATTCCCCTGTCCACTACTTTAGTCACCTCTTCAAAAAATTCAATCACGTTTGTCAGGCACGCCCGACCTTTCACAAATCCATGCTGGCTCTCTCTGATTAACTGAAAATTCGCGAGGTGTTCAGTCACCCTATCCTTAATTATAGACTCCAGCGTTTTCCCCGCAACAGATGTTAGGCTAACTGGTCTATAATTCCCTGGTTTCCCTCTCTCTCCTTTCTTAAAAAGCAGAGTGACGTGCAATTTTCCAATCCAGAGGGACAATTCCTGAATCTAGAGAACTTTGAAAGATTATAGTTAGGGCATCTGCAATATGCTCACCTACTTCCTTTAAAACCCTGGGATGGAAACCATCTGGGATGGAAACCATTTAATAAATATACAATAACAATAACAACAACTTGCATTTATATAGTGCCTTTAATAGAGTAAAACATTCCAAGGCACTTCACAGGAGAGTTATCAAACAAAATTTGACACCAAGCCACACAAGGAGATATTGGGCAGGTGACCAAAAGCTTGGTCAAAGAGATAGGTTTTAAGAAGCGTCTTAAAGGAGGAGAGAGGGGTTGAGAGGCAGAGAAGTTTAGGGAGGGAATTCCAGAGCTTAGGGCCAAGGAAGCTGGTGGAACGGCCGGCAATGATAGAACAATTAAAAACGGGGATGCGCAAGGGGCAAGAATTGAAGGAGCGCAGAGATCTCGGAGAGTTGTAGGGTTGGAGGAGGTTACAGAGATAGGGAGGGCGAGGCCATGGAGAGATTTGAAAACAAGGATGAAAATTTTAAAATCAAGGCACTCCCGGACCGAGAACTAATGTAGGTCAGCGAGCACAGGGGTGATGGATGAACGGGACCTGCCATGTAAGCACACATAGAAATGGTCCCATCACAAGGTTTTCAGGCTTGGTATGTTTCAGAGGCCATCTCAACAGCCCAATAATCAGTCAGCAGCAGAACTGTTTCTGCAGCTTGTGGATGGCTGTACTCAGAACTTCCTGCCCCCACCCCAAGGATCAACCTCCCCCACTACAGAGAACTGCTCCTCCAGCTGTCTGGCTGAGAGCTCTTACTGAGGCAGGTGTGCTCGAATGTCCATTGAGACTGAATGTGAATCCAATTTTTCTGAATGTTTGGCAACCTCACCATGTCCTTAGAAGGCCTGTCCGATTCTTCATAGAAAGTACTGGCAATCCACGCCTGTCCCAGTGCAACTCCTTTAAGATAACCCAACATTAGTGCCTAAAATGGTGATTACATTGAAGATTAGCTCATTGATATGGCCATTAACCACTTCAATGGTAGATGTTGAGGAGGGTGGTTACGGCAGAAACTATGACCCGGATTATCCTGGAATAATGCATCTGGCCCTGATCGCCATAAGTTAGACCCTTGTGCTCTCTGCTCCACCAAAGATTTCTCATTTGGATTTGTCACAATGAGTATAGCGGTGAGTCAAAAGCAGCGCATCCAATGTCCGATACACATCCAAGGTGCCTGGGGGTTGTGTCCGCTTTTGTCATTTAGGGAAACTGGCATTGAGGAATATTTAAGAATTCTTTCCCTTAGCTACACTCACACCAAATATTATTACTATGTAGCATAGTAAAAAAAAACTGTTAGTGGATTTTCACTGCAGATACTCGGATACTTCAACATGTGGATTCAGTCATTTCTCCCTGTGGGTAGTCTGTTAATTTTATAAATTAAAATGGGCAAAAGGGATGAAATGATAGTTGAAATGATTGTATTTTTATTTGTGCAAATTCTGATAGGAACCAAATCCGTGAGAGTAGCATCCTATTAGAGATACTGAAATCTATATATTTTAAAAAATGAACAGTAATATAAATGCAGGAGGTGTTGTCATTCTCATCTGTAAATGTTCTACCTGGCACCAAGAGGACTTTTATATCATAAATTATTCTTAAACTAATATCCACTGGGCGATTTCAAATCTTTTTGCTGATTCAACATGACAATTCTAATGCCATAAAATCCATTGGCTTAATGGGTCTTAAATTGTAACTAGAAAATGCTCAACCGATCAATAGCGAGAGCATTAAAGCCCTTCCTCAGATACAGGCAGCCTGCTGAGCGATTACTTTATAATTCTGAGCCCGCCAGCGCCACTCTGTAACGGTCTGTCAGCGGCCATCAAAGTAGCGTCATTTCAGCGAAATTGCAATTGCCATTGATTTTGATGGGACTACTGTCGACTATTTTGGTCAGGGTCTCGGCATACAATTCCCAGGAATTTACGGCGTGGCGTAGGTAACGACGTAAGTAAGTCACTCAACCCATAATTTCCTGTAATTTCTGCGCCATAATAATGGCGTGAGCCGTAGATGTACCATTACTATGGTGCACATTTTCAGGAAAATCCAAGCCTATGTCAACATTCAGGATTAGTTTGGATAATTGGTTGAAGGAAAAGGGGTAGAAGGGATTTGGGAACAGGGCAGGTAAATGTGACGAGGACTATTTGCTCACATGGACGGCAAATGCCGACACAACTGGTTGGACTGAATGGTCAGTTTCCGTAATGCAACTTCTATGTAGTTCAAAGATGTGAGTGCTGGACAGAATAGTGGGTCAGACACTAGTGTTTCACCTCGAGAATCCAGGTCTGAATCCAGCCTAGACCAAGTAATTAATATCAGTGGAGAAAAAGTACGAGAGAAACTAATGGGACTAAAAGCAGACAAATCCCCTGGACCTGATGGCCTACATCCTAGGGTTCTAAAAGAGGTGGCTGCAGAGATAGTGGATGTATTGGTTATGAACTTCCAAAATTTCCGAGATTCTAGAATGGTCCCAGCAGATTGGAAGGTATTAAATTTAACATCGCTATTCAAGAAAGGAGGGAGAGAGAAAACACGGAACTACAGGTCGGTTAGCCTGACATCAGTCGTCAGGAAAATGCTGGAATCCATTACTAAGGACGTGGTAAAAGGGCACTTAGAAAATCATAATATGATGAGGCAGAGTCAACATGGTTTTATGAAAGGGAAATCGTGTTCAACAAATTTATTAGAGTTGTTTTTTTTTATTCGTTCATGAGATATGGGCATCGCTGGCAAGGCCAGCATTTATTGCCCATCCCTAATTGCCCTTGAGAAGGTGGTGGTGAGCTGCCTTCTTGAACCGCTGCATTGCGTGTGGTGAAGGTTCACCCATGGTGCTGTTAGGTAAGGAGTTCCAGGATTTTGACCCAGCGATGATGAAGGAATGGCGAAATATTTCCAAGTAGGGACGGTGTGTGATGTGCAGATGGTGTTGTTCCCATGTGTCTGCTGCCCTTGTCCTCCTAGGTGGTAGAGGTCGTGGGTTTGGGAGGTGCTGTTGAAGAAGCCTTGGCGAGTTGCTGCAGTGCATCCAGTAGATGGTACATACTGCAGCCACAGTGCGCCGGTGGTGAAGGGAGTGAATGTTTAGGGTGGTGGATGGGGTGCCAATCAAGCGGGCTGCTTTGTCCTGGATGGCGTCGAGCTTCTTGAGTGTTGTTGGAGCTGCACTCATCCAGGCAAGTGGAGAGTATTCCATCACACTCCTGACTTGTGCCTTGTCAATGGTGGAAAGGCTTTGGGGAGTCAGGAGGTGAGTCACTCGCCGCAGAATACCCAGCCTCTGACCTGTTCTTGTCGTCACAGTATTTATGTGGCTGGTCCAGTTAAGTTTCTGGTCAATGGTGACCCCCAGGATGTTGATGGTGGGGGTTCGGCGATGGTAATGCTGTTGAATGTCAAGGGGAGGTGGTTCGACTCTCTCTCATTGGAGATGGTCATTGCCTGGCACTTGTCTGACGCGAATGTTACTTGCCGCTTATCATTCCAAGCCTGGATGTTGTCCACGTCTTGTTGCATGCTGGCATGGACTGCTTCATTATCTGAGGTGTTGCAAATGGAACTGAACACTGTGCAATCATGAGCGAACATCCCCATTTCTGACCTTATGATGGAGGGAAGGTCATTGATGAAGCAGCTGAAGATGGTTGGGCCTAGGACACTGCCCTGAGGAACACCTGCAGCAATGCCCTGGGGCTGAGATGATTGGCCTCCAACAACTACTACCATCTTCCTTTGTGCTAGTTATGACTCCAGCCACTGGAGAGTTTTCCCCCTGATTCCCATTGACTTCAATTTTACTCGGGCTTCTTGGTGCCACACTCGGTCAAATGCTGCCTTGATGTCAAGGGCAGTCACTCTCACCTCACCTCTGGAATTCAGCCCTTTTGTCCATGTTTGGACCAAGGCTGTAATGAGCTCTGGAGCTGAGTGGTCCTGGCGGAACTGAAACTGAGCATCAGTGAGCAGGTTATTGGTGAGTAAGTGCCGCTTGATAGCACTGTTGACGACACCTTCCATCACTTTACTGATGATTGAAAGTAGACTGATGGGGCGGTAATTAGCTGGATTGGATTTGTCCTGCTTTTTGTGGACAGGACATACCTGGGCAATTTTCCACATTGTCGGGTAGATGTCAGTGTTGTAGCTGTACTGGAACAGCTTGGCTAGAGGCGTGGCTAGTTCTGGAGCACAAGTCTTCAGCACTACAGCTGGGATGTTGTCGGGGCCCATTGTCTTGGCTGTATCCAGTGCACTCAGCCGTTTCTTGATATCACGTGGAGTGAATCGAATTGGCTGAAGACTGGCTTCTGTGATGGTGGGGATCTCAGGAGGAGGCCGAGAAGGATCATCCACTCTGATCTTCTGGCTGAAGATGGTTACAAACGCTTCAGCCTTGTCTTTTGCACTCACATGCTGGACTCCGCCATCACTGAGGATGGGGATGGTCACAGAGCCTGCTCCTCCCTTTAGTTGTTTAATTGTCCACCACCATTCACAACTGGGTGTGGCAGGACTGCAGAGCTTTGTTCTGATCCGTTGGTTGTGGAATCGCTTAGCTCTGTCTATAGCATGTTGCTTCCGCTGTTTAGCATGCATGTAGTCCTGTGTTGTAGCTTCACTAGGTTGGCACTTCATTTTTAGGTATGCCTGGTGCTGCTCGTGGCATGCTCTTCTACACTCCTCATTGAACCAGGGTAATGGTAGAGTGAGGAATATGCCGGGCCATGAGGTTACAAATTGTGTTGGAATACAATTCTGCTGCTGCTGATGGCCCACAGCGCCTTGTGGATGCCCAGTTTTGAGCTGCCATTTAGCAAGATGGTAGTTGCACACAACACGTTGGATGGTGTCCTCAGTGCGAAGACGGGACTTCGTCTACATGAGGGCTGTGCGGTGGTCACTCCTACCAATACTGTCATGGACAGATGCATCTGTGACAGGTAGATTGGTGAGGATGAGGTCAAGTAGGTTCTTCCCTCATGTTGGCTCGCTCACCATCTGCCGCAGGCCCAGTCTGGCAGCTATGTCCTTGAGGACTCGGCCAGCTCGGTCAGTAGTGGTGCCACTCTTGGTGATGGACATTGATGTCCCCCACCCAGAGTATATCCTGTGCCCTTGCTACTCTCAGTGCTTCCTCCAAGTGGTGCTCAAGATGGAGGAGGACTGATTCATCCGCTGAGGGAGGACGGTAGGTGGTAATCAGCATGTTTCCTTGCCCATGTTTGACCTGATGCCATGAGATTTCATGGGGTCCGGAGTCAATGTTGAGGACTCCCAGGGCCACTCCCTCCTGACTGTATATCACTGTACTGCCACCTCTGGTGGGTCTGTCCTGCCGGTGAGACAGGACATACCCAGGGATGTTGATGGAAGATTCTGGGACGTTGGCTGTGGGGTATGATTCTGTGAGTATGGCTATGTCAGGTTGTTGCTTGACTAGTCTGTGGGACAGCTCTCCCAATTTTGGCACAAGCCCCCAGATGTTAGTGAGGAGGACTTTGCAGGGTCGACTGGGCTTGGTTTGCCTTTGTCGTGTCCGGTGCCTGGTGGTCCGATGCCGGGTGGTCCGTCCGGTTTTATTCTTATTGTGACTTTCTATAGTGAGATTTTACAACTGAGTCTCTTGCTAGGCCATTTCAGAGGGCGATTAAGAATCAACCACATTGCTGTGGGTCTGGAGTCACATATGGGCCAGACCAGCTAGTTTCCTTCTCTATAGGACATCAGTGAACCAGGTAGTTTTTTACGACAATCTGGCAGTTTCATGGCCATCATTACTGATACTAGTTTTTTTTGAACTCATAACTCCAGATTAATGGACCAGGCCTCTGGATTACATAACCACAATGGTACTGCACCCGTGGTAGACCCATAGTCCAGTAACATAATCACTATGCTACTGTACCCATAGTTTGAGGATGTCACTGGCAGGATAGGTAAAGGGGAATCAGTGAATGTGGGATATTTGGATTTCTAAAAGGTATTCGATAAGGTGCCACATAAAGGTTGTTACGCAAGATCAGGGCTCATTGGATTGGCAGTAATATATTAGCATAGATAGAGGATTGGTTAACTGACAGAAAACAGAGAGTAGGAATAAACGGGTCATTTTCAGGTTGGCAGGTTGTAACTGGTGGGGTGCCACAAGGATCAGTGCTTGGGCCTCAGCTATTTACAATCTATATTAATGACTTAGATGAAGGGACTGAGTGTAATGTATCCAAGTTTGCTGATGATACAAAGCTAGGTGGGGAAGTAAGCTGTGAGGAGAACACAGAGTCTGCAAAGGGGTAAAGACAGGTTAAGTGAGTGGGCAACAAGGTGGCAGATGGAGTATAATGTGGGGAAATGTGAGGTTATTCACTTCGGTAGGAAGAATAGAAAAACAGAATATTTTTTAAATGGTGAGAAACTATTAAATGTTGGTGTTCAGTGAGATCTGGGTGTCCTTATACAAGAAAGACAGAAAGTTAGTATGCAGGTACAGCAAGAAACTAGGAAGGCAAACGGCATGTTGGCCTTTATTGCAAGGGGGTTGGAGTACAAGAGTAAGGAACTCTTGCTACAGTTGTACAGGGCTTTGGTGAGACCACACCTGGAGTATGTGTACAGTTTTGGTCTCCTCACCTAGGGAAGGATACACTTGCCCTGGAGGCGGTGCAACGAAGGTTCACTGGATCGATTCCTAGGTTATCCTTTGATGAGAGATTGGGGGAAAAATTCGATAAGGGTCCGTTTTGGGCGGTGGTAGCGCAATGCGCGATGCGGTACCACCCTGCGCCCGACAGAACCAGCGCACGCAGGACGCAAGTTTGGACCCAGGGGAGTACTTACCTGCAATCAGTGTTCCTTTCCAGGCCTTGCACGTGGAATCAATGCAATTCACACTTTCCATCACCAGAGGGAGCTCAATCTCTTAAAGGGAGGATGTTTCTTCGAACTCTCTTAAAGGTAGCTGGTATCTGTTATTTGCTGAAAATAACAGTCTACTGTCTGCATGGAGTCTGAACAGAGATCAGACATCGCACACGTAAAACACAGATGCAGATCCCATCCCTACGTTTACACACTGATGAGTTATGTTAAAACATTGAATAAAGGTTGCGCACTACTAAATCCCACATCCTCCAATCTGCACAACAGATCTCACCAATGTGCCGATCTGAGTTGGTGCCAGCCCTGTGAGAGTGCACGCACCAAGGTTCTTTGCTGATGCACTGGAGACCTTGGGTGCAAGAGGTGGACAGAAGGAGGGACATCCTATATCCACCGGGGGGGGCAGTGGCAAGAGGCCCTCCAGGCGTATACTCAAAAGACAATGGGAGGCAGCGGGGACGAAGTCAATGCCAGGCGCACAGCATCGTGAACATGGATGCAGTGCAGGAAGAAGTTCAATGCTTTGACATGAGTGGTCAAGGTGAGTGAGGTCAACTGTCAAGTGGCGTCTCCTACCAACTGCACCACGCACTGCACCCCCATCCCCCACATACCAATAAACTCTTTCCATCAGTACTCAACTCTTCCAATCAGGTGCTTCCTTTCACCATTACACATTACCACTGTTTCAAGCCGCCCACCCACAACTCACAGGCCACACATACAGGCAGCTATTCAACCATGACAGGCACATCACCCAGGCACACGTCCCGCTTTCTTGCAGGAGAAGGTAGCGCATATCAAGAGGCAGCAAGTGGCCGTGGCATTTAGCCCCTCGAGGCTGTTCCACTATTCAATGAGATCATGGTGGACCTGTGACTTAACTCCATATACCCACCTTAGCCCCATATCCCTTCATACCCTTGGTGCACAGAAATCTATCAATCTCAGATTTAACATTCACAAGTGAGCTAGCATCAACTGCCGTCTGCAGAAGAGCGTTCCAAACGTCTCCCACCCTTTGCGTGTAGAAGCATTTCCTAAATTCACTCCTGCACGTCCTGGCTCTAAATGTTAGGCTATGTCCCCGCGTCCTAGTATTCAAGTCTAGGAGACCTCCAAAAACAGTTATAAATGTCTCCGCAGCCAGAAGCAATAATCCAGCCACTAACCTGTAAATCCTGCATGGTCTCTTTAAATAGCGCCGATGGGGGGTCCTTCAGGCACTCTAAGATATGTTCAGATGGTCGGGGTTAAGACTGTGCGTTGAGTTGAGCGTTAAGTCCCAAAATGGTGTCTATCACTTTAAATCAGTGTTGCACACTGATTGAAGCCATTTTCTCTCTACTTTACATGATTCCAGTGTTCGTTATCTGTGCCTGCGCAAACTCCTATACCAAGATGGCATCTGGCGCACGTCACACAAGAAACGTATGTGCGCATCCAAGACGCCATTTAAGACTGAGATAAGGAGGACTTTCTTCACTCAGAGGGTTGTGAATCTTTGGAATTCCTTGCCCCAGAGGGCTGTAGATGCTCAGTCGTTGAGTACATTCAAGGCTGAGATAGATAAATTTTTGGACTCTAGGGGAATCAAGGGATGTGGGGATCAGGCGGGAAAGTGCAGTTGAGGTCGATGATCAGCCATGATCCTATTGAATGGCGGAGCAGGTTCGAGGGGCCGTATGGCCTACTCCTGCTGCTGTTTCTTATGTTCAACTACCTCCTCTTTTAATGCGACTTTGGCAGCACCTTTTTCCTTGGTAAAGACAGATGCAAAGTACTCATTGATTACCTCAACCATACTTTCTGCCTCTATGTGTAGATCTCCTTTTTGGTCCCTAATTGGCCCCACCCTTCCTCTGACTCCCCGTTTACTATTTATATGCCTATAGAACACTTTTGGATCCTCTCTTATGTTAGCCGCCAGTCTGTTCTCATACTCTCCCTTTGTCCCTCTTATTTCATTTTTCACTTCTCCTCTGTACTTTCTATATTCAACCTGGATCTCACTTGTATTATCAACCTGACATCTGTCATACCTTTTTCTGCTTCATTTTACTCTCTACCTCTTTCATCATCCCAGGAGCTCTGGCTTTGATTGCCCTACCTTTCCCCCTCTTGGGAATGTACCTAGACAGTTTCCGAACCATCTCCTCTTTAAAGGCCGCCCATTGTTCGATTATAGTTTTGCCTGCCAATCTTGGATTCCAATTTACCTGGGCCAGATCTGTTCTCAACCCATTTAAATTGGCCCTCCTCCAATTAAGTATTTTTACTCTAGATTGCTCCTTGTCTTTTTCCATAACTAATCTAAACCTTATGATACTATGATCGCTGTTCCCTAAATGTTCCCCCACTGACACTTGTTCCACTTGACCCACTTCAGTCCCCAGAACCAGCAATGCCTCCTTCCTCATTGGGCCAGAAATATACTGATCAAGAAAGTTCTCCTGAACACACACCAGAAATTCCTCCCCCTCTTTGCCCTTTACACTATTACTATCCTAGTCTATATTAGGATAATGAAGTCCCCCATTATCACTACTGTATAGTTCTTGCACATCTCTGTAATTTGCATGCAAATTGACTCTTCTATATCCTTCCCACTAGTTGGTGGCCTATAGAATACACCCAGTAGTGAAATGGCACCTCTATTGTTTCTTAACTCTAACCAAATAGATTCTGTCCTTGACCCCTCAAGGGCATCCTCTCTCTTCAACACTGCAATATTCTTCTTAATCAATACTGCACCCCCCCCTCCTTTCTTTCCTTCCCTGAACACTTTGTATCCAGGAATATTTGGTACCCAATCCTGCCCTTTTTTGAGCCAGGTCTCCATTAGTGTCACTACATCATATTTCCATGTGGCTATTTGCGCCTGCAGCTCACAAACCTTATTTACCATGCTTTGTGCATTTACACACATGCGCTCTAAACCTATCTTAGACCTTCTCGTATTCTCTCTTAGTCTGATCCCACCTAATACTGTACTATTGCATACTCTAGTGCTACCTGTCTCTCCCAATCCTTTGTGCACCTTGTTTCTCCTTTCTAATGCTACATCCTGGTGCCCATCCCCCTGTCAAATTAGTTTAAACCCTCCCCCACAGCACTAGTGAAACTCCCTTTAAGGACAATGGTCCCAGCTCTGTTGAGGTGCAACATCTTGAACAGGTCCCTCCTGCCCCAGGACTCAATGCCCCAAGAATCTGAAGTCCTCCCACTTGCACCATGTCTCTAGCCATGCATTAACCTGCCTTATCTTCCTATTTCCAGTGATTACTACCTTTGAGGCCCTGCTTTTTAACTTCCCCCCCAGCTCCTGAAACTCTGACCGCAGGATCTCTCTCCTTTTCTTTCCTATGTTGTTGGTACCCACATGGACCACGACTTCTGACTGTTCCCCTTCCCCCCGCAGAATGTTCTGCACCCCCTCAGTGATGTCCTTTACCCTGACACCAGGGAAGCAACACATCATGCAGGACTCACGTCAGAGGTCACAGAAATGCCCGTCTGTCCCCCTATCGAATCCCCTATGACTACTGCATTTCTATACTTCATTGTGTCCCCCTGTGCAGTCCTTTGAGGTGTCGTCACCCTCACTGATATTCAATGCTGAATACCGGTGTTTGAGAGTGCCACACGCCCAGAAGATTCCTGCACTGCCTGCCTCTTCCTACCCTTTCGGATGGCCACCCACTTGCTATCCTGAACTTTCTGCGGCTGCGGGGTGACCACCTCCTGGAATGTGCGATTCAGGAAACCTTCGGCCTCCCTTATGCTCTGCAGTGACTCCAGCTGTCCCTCAAGCTCAGAAACCCTCAGCTTGAGCTCGAGTAACTGGAGGCTTTCCCTGCATATGTGGCCCTCCAGGACAATGAAGTGTCCTGAAGTTCCCACATGGTGCAGGAATTGCCGCCAATTGGTCCCAGCTGCCCGTCCATTATATTTAGAAAACTTTTTTTCTATACACTCGATTATTATTAATTCACTTATTGTTTACTTACTCCGATTAACCGACCCTTTTATTCCTCCGGGTCTCTCAGAGCTCCTCCTCTCTGTTCACTGTGATGTCACTATCATGTCACTCTCTCTGTTCTTAGCGAATGGGGAATGGGCTCCTCCCCTGGTGCTCAGCACCACTTCCCTCCACTCCACTCCTATACTGATACTGGGGCTCCTCCCCTGGTGCTCAGCACCACTTCCCTCCACTCCACTCCACTCCTATACTGATACTGGGGCTCCTCCCCTGGTGCTCAGCACCACTTCCCTCCACTCCACTCCTATACTGATACTGGGGCTCCTCCCCTGGTGCTCAGCACCACTTCCCTCCACTCCACTCCTATACTGATACTGGGGCTCCTCCCCTGGTGCTCAGCACCACTTCCCTCCACTCCACTCCACTCCTATACTGATACTGGGGCTCCTCCCCTGGTGCTCAGCACCACTTCCCTCCACTCCACTCCTATACTGATACTGGGGCTCCTCCCCTGGTGCTCAGCACCACTTCCCTCCACTCCACTCCACTCCTATACTGATACTGGGGCTCCTCCCCTGGTGCTCAGCACCACTTCCCTCCACTCCACTCCTATACTGATACTGGGGCTCCTCCCCTGGTGCTCAGCACCACTTCCCTCCACTCCACTCCACTCCTATACTGATACTGGGGCTCCTCCCCTGGTGCTCAGCACCACTTCCCTCCACTCCACTCCACTCCTATACTGATACTGGGGCTCCTCCCCTGGTGCTCAGCACCACTTCCCTCCACTCCACTCCTATACTGATACTGGGGCTCCTCCCCTGGTGCTCAGCACCACTTCCCTCCACTCCACTCCACTCCTATACTGATACTGGGGCTCCTCCCCTGGTGCTCAGCACCACTTCCCTCCACTCCACTCCTATACTGATACTGGGGCTCCTCCCCTGGTGCTCAGCACCACTTCCCTCCACTCCACTCCGCTCCTATACTGATACTGGGGCTCCTCCCCTGATGCTCAGCACCACTTCCCTCCACTCCACTCCTATACTGATACTGGGGCTCCTCCCCTGGTGCTCCTCCCCTGGTGCTCAGCACCACTTCCCTCATATCAGTTTATGATAATTGTAATTGTGCACCAATAATAAATTCATATATTTTTAGCTGTTCGGCTCTTCTGCAGTTTAACAATCGGATGTACGTGTCTACTAGCTCTCCCTAAAGGTACAGGACAACCAGACTCAACCACGAAACCACAGTCCAAAAATCATTCCTTTTAGTGTCACTTATATCACTGTCATTTTCTTTTACACTGTAAATCCTTTCAACTACTGAGGAAAGACATCACAATACAGCAAAGTCCTGTTACTGATCCTTGGTGGCAAATTCAAAGTGACAAGCAAGAAGGACTATGCATTAAATTGTATATGGGCTAATGCTGCATAATTCACTATTCCATACAGGGGTATGGAAATGCTTTCTGAGTTCGATACTGACCAACTTGGGCAGGCATCAACTGCTGATGTCACGAGCTGTTGGGCGGTTGACAATTCAAAGGAAGAATTACAATGCTGGCAGGTATACATGAAGAAACTCTAAAAACAGAGGTTTATGCAGCTTTTCCAATGCGCTGACTCAGCAAGACTCTAAACCTTTGATTACAAGGAACGATCCATAAACGCATTTTGAATACACCTGATGGAAAAGCCTGAAGGGTGTTCATGCTCAGACATGAGTTTGCTGTCCCCGATGCGTGAAGCACCTATTTTTAATGTGATGATCCCACCTTGTGATTTTTTTTCTAAATCACGTTCCCAAGTTTAAAAAGTAAAGTTTTGTCTGATCCTGTCACTGATGTAATTTGTTGCCAATTTTGTTTTTAAACATATGATGGCCTATTGAATGTAATGCAGTGAACCAGCATGCAACAACGCAATAAAAACACTCCCACATAGTAGCAGGTCCTTGTATTTCATGAAATTGTGGCTGTAGACGATCTTACATGTGTAGGCATTGAATTTAGCACAATTAATAACACTCCAACAGCACTTCACTGCTCCAAATCTGTTCAGATCAAGGGTATGTGTTTCTGGGAAAAAAAACAAAGACCCTTGTGCCTATGTGACAAAGATCACTACATGGCAGCAGTAATTCATTGTGTGATGTTTTGACTAACAATGGCAAGTGGCATTACTTATTCAGTGTCGTTCTTCCAAAATTTGCAAAGGAGGTAATAGTCCGGAAATTCCTGGAGGCTTTGCCGGTGGAGCGGAACATCTGTCAACTCCAGCTCCAGGCCAGAAACTCCATCCCATATCCTGGAGATGTGGTTATTTGCATATCCAGATGAGTCACCACTGCCTGCAAGGATGTATCAGTAGTGTGTGCTCCAGCCCAACCCGATCTGTAATTCTAAGTCCCTGAAGTCTCCCCCCGACTGATGCCCAACTGGGCTGAAGAAAAAAAAATTCCGTGTGTCTTCATCTCCCACAGGAGCCACTACAGAAAGCAATTGATCCCCTCTGGATTGTTGACCTTATTCCATTAAAGGTTTGGGACCTTATGAAGGCCTCAAGGGGACTCATGCCAGATCTCAACTGGATGAGTTCCACTAAGACCTTTCAAAGATGTAAAAGGAGAAATTTTCTGGCAAAGTTTGGGAACTCCCTCTGACAAGCTCTCTTAATGTGGTTGTGGAGGGGGACAGAAGATCAGCCCAGACCGGAATTTAAAAGTCCAACGTAAATAGGGCGGAATCCCAGCAGATCTGGCTTCCAGCCCACATTCCAGCCACCCCGAGCAGAAATCGGAATTAGGGCATTTGCATTGAAGAGCTTTGTGACTTATATAGTTGTGTGAACTACACACTGAATTTCTATGGTATTTGAGGTAATACTTATGTTAATATTTAAAAAAATCTTTTATTTATGTTTTTCATTGTACAATAAGCAAAACATGGACCAATGTACATAGACACATCAGGGAATGAAAACCATCAATAGGTAAAAGCATATTGTGTAGGAAGGAGAGCCACCTACCATGTTATATGTGGTTTCAGAATGGAGGGACATGCCAGGCTTTTCCTATTACCTATTACCACATCAGTTCTCATTGTGCAGTCAACAAAACATTTGCCTGAGGAAGGAGAAAATCTCCGAAAGCTTGTGAATTTAAAATAAAATTGCTGGACTATAACTTGGTGTTGTAAAATTGTTTACAACAGAAGAATAGACAGCAACAAAAAGTGTTAAATTAATACTGAACAAACAAAACAAATTCTACATTATAATTGCAATAACGCATGTGTACGTGAGAGTTTAGCAGACTGGGGTCTGCTTTTAGTTCTCATCTCCCCTTTGTGAAAAAATTCAAAATAAGCACACACCTGCTTGTACATTGTGACCTAAACTAAAAGCTGTCCAACCAGTTAGAATGTGACCTCCTCAAGTGATGTGTCATGCTTACAACTGGAGGCGTTGCCTGGAGAGCATTCAAGATGAAACTACACTTATCCAAGGTGTTCAAGTAAGATTCTGTGACTGGTGGAAGTAGTGTCCCAAATGTGGCCACAAAAGCTGTCAGCTTGTCTGGGATTTCAGAATGGCTCTGATCTTCATATGGCAGCTTTAATGTGAACACTGCATTCTTTCAACATTTCATAAGTAGTATATAACCAAAGTAATCTTGATGGAGTCATAGGCTCTGAACTTCATGAGGGGCCGCTCTGCTGGCGCACATGTTGGGGAGCGAAACCCCCATCTGTCCTTGAGCGAAGATGCAGGGATAGAAGTATTTCATCAGCCAGGGTGATTCATCGATGCCCACTCCAAACCACCGGTTGGAATGGTGCCATGCCACTCTGATGGCGGAGAGGAGGACTGGCAAGGGCTCAGCAGAAAAAGATGCTTCTCAATCTTCTGCTCCCTCTAGAGCCAGCAGGATCCTTTTGGGATTGATTACCTTTCCCTGGTAAAGGTTTGGGGCCTTCTTAAACGGAGTTCGGCAACTCCCCCAGCCACACCACTCCCTTGACATGGGGAAGGGGGGAGGCAGGCCGAAGATTCGCCCATGGTGTTCCCCCCCACCCCGCAACTGGAATTAAAGGGCCAGTGCAAACGGGGTGGATTCCTAGCAGAACGGGGTCTGCTGCAAACTGCTGACCCCCTCTGGGTAGAAATCGTCCTTTCTGCCTGCTTGGAGCCTAGGAATGTTGGGACCATAATCCATGGCCATGTTGGATAACCCCTATCCCACTACCATTTTGTTTTCCTATTGGACTGTATGATAGTGGATTTACATTGAAGTCTGTGCAAAATACAATATTACATTTTAAATCATACTCATTAAAGAAATCACCTCAGTCTTGTCAATGCGAGAAAATGTATTACAATATAAATTTCTTATACATACCTGGCCATATTCACAATATAATTTTCTGGTAATTACCTGGTCTAAGTCACTTAGAAACTCTCGTGTGCCGTGCCATCTACACTGTACATCTGCAGAAGTGTATTTTGCCCCTCAAACATCGCTGATCGTCATCAATGCAAAGCACCACTAAAAAGAAAATACTGTTCTCAAACAAGCTGGACCTCATATTGAAGTTATTGTAATGTTAGAGCAATAAGTAGAAATTATTTTCTATCTTCCTGCAGGCACTGTGGGAGTCAACCATATAGTTGTGGCACGAGGTCCTCAGCTGAAATGATAGTAGTCCACTCCTTCTTTCAGCTTCAGCGAATTCAAGTTTTCTTCAAACCCGCCACCTGTCAGGTCCTGCCAAAACGAGAAATGTTAGATCACACAAGTCAAACCCAGCCCTGCTACTCATCACACAATTGGTGACATAAGTGCAAGGCTAATCCATCTCGAAAGCTGGCAACACATCAATGTGCTGGGTGCTTTAACTCTAGCTTCAGTTATTGAGAAATACACAGACTAGTATGAATCATTTTGAGAAGCCACAGATTTGTGAGCAGTAACACTACTTTTGACAGTTTCCCACTGTTAGTGGGCAGCTGTAATATAGGTTTGAATAGTTTTGAAAAGAATAGTGAAAGCACAAAAACAAAATAATAGCTGGCTGTTGTGTGCTTGGTTATAATTATACTCTTGATTTTAAGAATCCTATCACTACACTGCCTCATTTTCATTCCACTTGGGTGAAGGTTTACATCCATCTCAGTCAATTAATAGCGTGCCTCCTTTAACTTTTCTGGTTAATCCTTTAATTTCTTCTCATTTTGTCATGTGCTTATTTTGGATTTTATCACCTCAGCATCTGTGTCAGTACTTTTTACCTCAACTTGAGGGCCCATCAGTACAGTAAGGCCCACTTCAATTCTGGCCAATGGCTGCTCTTAACATCCTTTTTAAAGTGGTGGCTGTAAAGGTGTCTATTTGGGTTCTAGGTCAGTATGAGCAAAATTGCTTTCCTTAACTGGTTTCTTTGACTGACTGCCCTTCCATTTTATCTCCTGTGCTCAGTGTCTAGAAAGATACTGTTGTTATTATCACACTGTTATTCATTGACTTTTTGTCATGGGCACAATCCCACAGAGTGTTTTACTCAAGGGCCAATCCGGAGATATTCCAGTATGAAGTGATGGGGTGAGAGTCTGCACGTCCAATTCCCTACACATTCAGCTGATGATTTTAATCATACAATCATGAACACTTGTGCATTGAAAGCCAGGATGAGGAACAAAAGCCTATAGGTCCAATATTTCTAGTCCAATAAAGTCTTTACACTTGTTCTTTGGGTGTTGGAATATCCTTGGTTTCTTTTGCTGGTCAGCAACAATAGGAGAGTGAGCAGCATTGAATTCCAACTCAGTCAACATCCCCAGCTGGGTAAGCTATGAATGGATGCCTAGAGACGTATGGAACAGCAGGTCTGTTAAGGCCCACTGGCGAGTGGAGGCAGGCTGTAGTAGACCTTGGGCTCTGCATAGACCTTTATTAGAGGCACTGTGGGTGAACTGTGATAAATGGTGGAAGAATGTGGAACTCGCTACCACATGGAGTGGTTGAGGCGAATAGCATAGATGCATTTAAAGGGAAGCTAGATAAGTACATGAGGGAGCAAGGAATAGAAGGATATGTTAATAGGGTGAGATGAAGTAAGGTTTGATGAGGCTTGTGTGGAGCATAGACCTGTTGGGCCGAATGGCCTGTTTCTGTGCTGTAAAATTCTAAATAAATTTCTTTTGATGCCATTTTTCCAAGGTTTCTACCGCTCGTCCACCAAAGTTGCAGCGGACGAGTGGGAAAGCTCCGTGGAAATTCACCCCCATTGTATCATTAGGCAATAAGTGGCTTTGTTGACTCGAATCTTACACTTAAATAAATTTCAAATGTACACTTTGTAGTATAACAACAACAATTTACATTTGTAAAGCACTCCTCATGGATAGAAAGACACCTCAAAGTGTGTTACAGAGTGAAAGAAAAGAGATGCTGAGCAGGAAGAAGGAAAAAAAAAGAAGTTTGGGTGATGCCAAAAGCAGAAAGTAGAAGCATTTTTAGGAGGCTTTTGAAACAGGAAGGATGATGACAAGTTGGAAGTATTTGGGTAGGGAATTCCAGAGGACAGGGGCATAAGGGAAGACTGAAATAATGGCCACCAATAGTGGTCTGAAGGGGGTGGGGGAATAAGGAATAAACTGGTATTGGAGGAGTGCAGGTTTTCACATGGGAATGTATGTCTGAAGGAGATCGTGGAGGGGCAAGGCCATTAAAAGATTCAAAATTGCAGACAAAGATCTTAAAATCAATTTTTTGGGGCATGAGGAATCAGTGAAGCTTGACAAGATTGGGTAATGTGAGACCAATACCTTGCAAGGGTGGGCTGTAGCTTTTTGAAGAAAGCAGTCTTTGTAAGGAATGAATATTGGGAAGGAATTTAGCTCAATATTGACCAATACTTCAAGGATTTTGCACCTCCAAACTTAAACTAAAATGGCAGCCAGGGAAGTCAAGGCTGGAGGAATGCAGGTGTTGGTGGGAAATGAAGGCTTTGGCTTTGCTGACATTGAGAGCTGGAGGGAATTTCAGGTCATGCACGTTCTGATTTCAGACTTAAGAATTAGCTTAAGAATGTGAATCCTTCGGGTTGATGGAAGAGGCAGAGGGGTAAAACTGAAGATCACTGACATATATATAGAAGTTGACCCCATACTTTTTGTTGTAAACAATGAGAAACACTTAGGTTTATATTAAAAAATAGAGTCCTCCAGTGTTCTCATCCCACTCCAATGAAATCCTGTTTCAATTTGGATGGAGACTATTTCAATGGCTTTTTGAGTCAAAAACAACTCATAAGGTAGTGGGCTGAGTGCCCTACAAATATGAACAAGCAGGAGCTAATTACCATGGGCACTGCACAAACCAACTGCAAAGAAACAGCTGCTCTAGATTCTTGTTACCTATCCAAGCCAACCACCATTCAAACATGAAGGCAGTGGAAATTAAGTCATATTAAATTGATAGCAATCACAATTTAGATCCATCAGTAAATAAAGCAAATGAGAACAGTATGCTTACAGTGTATCAGGAGGTCAAACATTGCCTAAATTAAAATGAATCATCTTCTTTCAAATTCAAACAACAATAGGACACTTTCTCTGAATGTTTGGGACTGAATGTGAATTAAAAACACCATATCCTTGACTTGGTCCATTTTGATTCAACATAGGAACAGGAGTAGGTCATTCAGCCCCTCGAACCTGTTCCACCATTCGATTAGATCATGGCTGATCTGTATCTTAACTCTATTTCCCTGTTGTGGTTCCATATCCCGTAATACCCTTACCTAACAAAAATCTATCAATCTCAATTTTGAAATGTTCAATTGACCTAACCTCAACGGCATTCATGAAGGACAAAATGTGTAGTGGGACACATTATCCTGATGTACTCTGCAATTTATGGTGACCCATCATTGTACTAGCCACAGCGAACACCACAACAGTACAGATAAATTTACATACATCCAATTTTATGTTTGTTAATAAGCGGGGATGGGTGGGTGAAGATATGTCCATTAAGACTATATGATAGATATGTATCCAGAAGAAGGAGTTAAGTCCAAGAGGTAAAGCTATTCTTTAGTCCTGGCTGTTAAGTGGAGAGACATTGATCACAAGATGAGGATCGGCATGTGTCCAATTTAGTTTATACATTCAGAATGACCTTAACGTTCTCTCATTGCAGCATCCAATTGGTTCTTAAATGATTCTAGGGTTCTTGCCTCCATTACTCTATCCAGGAGTCCATTCCATGTGTTGATCACTCTGTGTGAAGACGAACTTCCTGAGATCAGTCCTAAATTTGCCTTCTATTAGTTTGAACTTTTGTCCCCTTGTCCTAATCCTGCAGTTCAAGTTAATTATCCAGATTTACCTTTTCAATACCATTTACTATCTTACATACCTCTAAAAGGTCACCTCTCAGACATGCCCTTTCAAGATTGAAAAGCCCAAGTCTCTCCCGTCTTTCCTCATAACTTGAACCTCTAACACTAGGGATCAGTCTTATGGTTCTTCACTGCACCACCTCCAATGCTTAATTTATCCCCTGTGCTTAGCTTCTCCTGCACCTTTCAACACTCTGACGAGTTGAAACAGCTCTCTATCACATTAGAATACGGAACACAATACATTACATCAAAGGAAAGTACATTATAGAAATTGGGATTTTAATGTGATACTAAAGATTACTGTAATCTCTACAAGTTACATGCCTGCTTTTAATACTCTGCAAACTGTTTTCATTGCTGCATCAAAAACAGAAGATGTTACAAGAATCCTGGGGGGTCAACCACCATGATTTCTGATACAATGAATTTCTGATCTTAGCCCACGTCATCTGATAGAGCCGCCGAACAAAGGCTTAGCATTTCTGTGCAGGGATGGAGCAAGATCAGGTGAATCACTCTGGGTGTTTTCATACACCTTATAATGACCACCCACAAAGGACTATTAGCAGGTGTGTAAAGGCTGGTTGCTTACACACTCCTTGGCTGAGCAATAATGGGTAGCATGGAAAGACTGAAAAGAAAGGTGAAAAAAGCTACAGAAATTCTAGTGTTTAACTAGATTCTTGAAAGACTGAATTATTAAAATGTGCCAATTATGACATTTTGGTTTACAATGTTATTTAAATGTTGATGTCATTGTTTGTTACCAAGTTTATTACCCTACAATCCATATCCACCGACTGGTACTGTAAGTGGGCAGAGGAGAATAAATGCATTTTCATATACACTTGTTACATGTTTTAGGGAATTAATTTGGAACGGTGTGTCACAACATTGTTGATTCCACTCCGGCTTTTATATCCAGCTTAATGAAGGGAATGAGTTTTCTGATTTTGTGGGAGAGCACTCTGCCTCTCTCTACTGATGGATGCAGACATCTGCCCTGCAGACAGTCTCTTAGCACCACTGGTGGTGGATGCTATGGAGCATCCATGGCCTGACTGCCTGCTCTCCTTGTTAGCACAGAGGTGACTGATGACAAGGGGTGAGAGCAACAGAAAGTACAAGAGTTCAGGCCTGGTCACAGTACAAGAATCCTTCCAAGGAAGTTACAGAACTGCTGTTTCAAACACTTGATGACTGAAGTCAGTACAATTCGTACTCAGTTAAAAAAAAAATTGGAAAGATTCAGCCGGTCACTCAGCATCTGCAAAGAGATGAAAAGATGAACTGTTAACCTCTCTTTCTCTGAGATGCTGAATGACCTGCTGTGTATTACTAATATTTTTCTGTTTCTCAGTTCAGATTTCCAGCATCCACAGTTTCTCTTATCTCCACAATTTAGGCAAACCTTGTTTTAAAACATGCTTTATTCTGTTGCAACATGTCACACGTGCAGATCAAGGAAGATGAGATTTTGAAAAGGTGCCATGATATAAACTGTTACACACTGGCGTTTTGACCACTTCAGTGCGCATGCTACACCAAAGATAGCTGTGGAAAGCTTCACAGTTTTATGATAAAAGTCTCCTGGGAATCGCAAAACACGTCTTTTAACATGAACGTATTCAAACAAGAAAATAAAATAGCTGATTAAAACAGGACTTGGGCAACGCCAATGACCGTAATATGATATCAGTACAAAGCCTGATGGGATCCCACCTCCCAGTTTTTGGACAGCCTTCCAAGAAATGCACTCACACTCATCTTCATGATTGGTTTTATTAGTCAGATTAGGCAATTATATCAACAGCTTCCATTACACGTATTGAATACATTTAAATTGATTGTGGACTGAATCTTAATTTCTAAACTGGACCGAAAAATGGCCATTTAGAAAAAGCGGAATCACAAATAGATTCAAGCATTTCTGAGTCAAATACACTCGCCCCTTATGTTCAAAGAAATAAAACATCCTCTCGCATAATGTGGCACAACTCACTGTGTGGAGATAGAGCAGTGAAATCAACTCTTTCTCAAAAAGGCCCTGACTGGAAATCCAATGTATTGCTTCACATATGGAGAATCTGGAGATACCTTAAAAAAATCAACACTAAATCATAGAATCTACTATCTTGTTTATAATCAAACTCGGATTTTAAAAAAACCTTTAATATCAGACAAAATTATTGATGGCAACAGTTGACAAATGTCTTGCAAGAGATGTTAGCTTGCAACCCAGCCCTTCCAGTAGCCCCTCCAACAAGATTCTGTGTTGTACCTGCAGCAGGTTCATTTCTCACTTTGATACTTGAAGGCCAAGCTATTCTCCTGCATTTACTCTTGAGATGATTTGTGTGAATAAATGTGCAACTGCTGGGCTACTTAGCCAGACAGGAGTGCAATTTATGTAATTAGAATTAACTGTCCATGTATATTCAGCTAACTTTTTGAGACATGATCTTGGTACGCATGTTGACTTATTTAAGTAGCCTACAGAAAACCAGTTTATTTATAAACCAATTCAAGCCATTTCTGTATAAGTTTACCACATCTGGTCAAATTAGATCAAGTAAAAGGGTTTCCTCTTCAGACTGAAACCAATTCCAATTCTTTCCTGAACTGCTCGGCCTTCTGATTGATAAGTAGTACTTTATAAGAAGTATTTTTTCCCCCACCCCAAGGTACAGACTCATGCTGGGTTATGGTTCCATTCTTCATGAAGGGACCTCAACAATGAATATTTGCAGGAAGGCATCACAGCTAAGGCCAATCCAACCACTATGACCTGAAACCAAGATTGATTCAATGTCATAAACTCAGCATAACTCACTGAGCATTTAGGGACATAAAGATAAATTCTGCAATGATGTGCTCCCACCAGGGAGACTCATTTGATAGGAGCACAGAGTAGAAATAGGGCAACAACATTGCAGTGTTGATCTCTGACCTGTGCTCTTGCGGAGTGAGGCTTCCAACTGAGAGCTCTGGATTGTTGAATAAACCCTAAAATTTGGACCTTTGGGTAATGCGCATATTGTCTGCTGGTTAAAGTCTTGAAAATGCTGCTACCCAGACAGATTTTAGGAAAAGTCACTGAAGGGTTAATGTTTCCCCTGTAGAGGTTGAACAACAATAACTGAAAATGCAAGTTTACAAGAAAACAATGAGGCTATTTTGCAGGATTTAATTAAATGGAGGAATTCACTTCCTGTAGATTTCTATAATTCTACTTCACAACAGGGGATAATTGAAAAATGCAGCAGAATTATTCACACTGTGTTAAAGAAGGACTGCGGAGGGGAGGCACAAAGAGCTGGGATGCACACTCTGCTGAGTTGGCAAACTCAGCTCCAAGGGAGGTAACATTGGAAGGGAAAGTTGTAACTGGACTGCTGCTGTTGAATTCAGTTTGAATGTGTCACAGTCCTGTGAGCATATTGTCTGCCCCCTCATTCTCGGGAAGTGTGCAGTTTGGGGAGTAGAAGAAAAACCAGAGGTTGACCTATGCTAAGACAAAATTGCATCACTGCAAGTTGAGAAAAAGGTCGGAATTATGAAGCTAGAGATTACTGTTTGTAATATTAATGAAAGAGAGCTTAACATGTTGGCATCATAATTCTCTGTCCGCTATTTTAATGAAGGCACTAACCCGTTTATTTTAAACGGATTAACACTTCCATTAGAACAGTGGACCAAATTGTACAGATGTGTTAAGTGTTCATGTGCTAATATTGGCAACAGTAATTTATAGACTGTGGTTTTATTAAAACAACAATCTGAACAAGTTTTACATTATGTAATCTCCAATTTTAGCTTACATATATATCCCATTTACCATTTAAAGAAAATTCACTTATAGTTCTGACTGTGAAATGCAACTATTGGGAAGTCAGATGATGAGACCCTGAGGCCTCGCAGCTTTAGTCTGATGCTGGAGCTTGAAGAGTTGGATTGGGGGCAGAAATTGGCACTGGACTGGTTGTGAAGTCTGTCCATGACAATATCACTTGGATGACTGTGGTGGAAGTGCTTGGCAGCATTGCATTCTCGGCGTGATGAGGCCTGCATTGCTGTTTTACTACACCTGGTAGGTTGCCTTGATGTGCCAAAGAAAAGCTTATTGTGGTTGCTTGTGGGAAGCATAAACCATTGAGTGTAGACCACTGGTGTAGAGACTACATATATAGTGTAGAAATATAATAATCACAGATACTTAGAGCTTTAAAAGATAGCAGTAGAACTGGCCAGACAGCATGTTAGAAAAACTTCTTGTAATATATATAATACTTGAGAATGAACTGAAGGCTCTGATCTGAACCAAGAAATGAATCACAATTATAAACCACTGAACCTTTGCTGTGTTATGACTCTCATCTGACCTCCCAATGTGTTTCAGCCCTTGTAACACAACTCATATATGTTGCTCTTTATAATGCATCCAGGAATTTATTGACTGCTTAAAAAGATTTATAGGAAGAAATTTGGATGCAGAGTGATCAGAACAAAAAAGAAATCCTATTTATGTTACATGATTCAAACCAATGATTAATGTAAATGCAGTACCTTGGCTCTATTATACATAAATTGAGACCTGCCTTTGAGGTCTATATAATTTGTAAATCTGAGGTAATTTGTACTGCACACTCTGCTTTTCATCTATGATTTTGGTGTGTAAAAACAAAACAACTGCATTTTTACAGCATTTTTAACATCATAAAACACCCCAAGGAGCTTCCCATAGAAGAGCACCAACTAAACAATATCATTCTACAACTATGGAAAAGTCCAACTATTGCTCCACATCCAGAGCAGGTCAATCTCTTACTGGATGCAACTAACTTTGGAAAGATCCAGCATTTAAATTAAGGTACAACACACAATAAGGTGCAGCACACAGTACCAAATACATTTTATTAATATCTAGTGCTGTACAGTTTACGTATGTGTAGAGTGTTTATCTACTCTTCCCTTTAAAGATTCAATGGTCTGTGCCCCAGCTACTCCTTGCAGCAAAGCATTCTTTGATAATCTACATCCCAGAGTACTAAAGGAAGTGGTCCTGGAAATAATGGATGCATTGGTGATCATCTTCCAAAATTCTATAGACTCTGGAACAGATCCTACAGATTGGAGGGTGGAAAATGTAACCCCACTATTTAAAAAAGGAGGGAGAGAAAAAACAGGGAATTACAGAGCAGTTAGCCTAACATCAGTAGTGCGGAAAATGCTAGAGTTTATTATAAAAGATGTGATAACAGAACACTTGGAGGGCAGTAACGGGATTGGACAAAGTCAGCATGAGTTTATGAAAGGGAAATCATGCTTAACAAATCTATTGGAGTTTTTTGAGGATGCAACTAGTAGAATAGATAGGGGAGAACCATTGGATGTGGTGTATTGGGATTTTCAGAAGGCTTTTGATACGGTCCCACACAAGAGGTTAGTGTGCAAAATTAAAGCACATGGGATTGGGAGGAATATACTGGCATGGATTGAGAATTGGTTGACAGACAGGAAACAGAAAGTAGGAATAAACGGGTCTTTTTCCGGATGGCAGGCGGTGACTAGTGGGGTACCACAGGGATCAGTGCTTGGGCCCCAGCTATTCACAATATATATCAATGATTTGGATGAGGGAATGGAATGTAACATTTCCAAGTTTGCAGACAACACAAAGCTGGGGTGGAATGTGAGCTGTGAGGAGGATGCAAAGAGGCTCCAATGTGATTTAGACAAGATGGGTGAGTGGGCAAGAACATGGCAGATGCAGTACAACTGGATAAATGTGAGGTTATCCACTTTGGTTGTAAAAACAAAAAGGCAGATTATTATCTGAATGGTGATAGATTGGGAAAAGGGGAGATGCAACGAGACCTGGGTGTCCTTGTACACCAGTCGCTGAAAGCGAACATTCAGGTGCAGCAAGCAGTTAAGAAGGCGAATGGTATGTTGGCCTTCATTGCAAGAGGATTTGAATACAGGAGAAGGGATGTCTTACTGCAATTGTACGGGGCCTTGGTGAGACCACATCTGGAGTATTGTGTGCAGTTTTGGTCTCCTTATCTGAGGAAGGATGTCCTTGCCATGGAGGGAGTGCAACGAAGGTTTACCAGACTGATTACTGGGATGGCAGGACTGACGTGTGAGGAGACATTGGGTCGACTAGGCCTATATTCACCAGAGTTTAGAAGAATGAGAGGTGATCTCATTGAAACATATAAAATTTTAACAGGACTAGACAGATTAGATGCAGGGAGGATGTTCCCGATGGCTGGGGAGTCCAGAACCAGGGGTCACAGTCTCAGGATACGGCTTATGCCATTTAGAACCGAGAAGAGGAGAAATTTCTTCACTCAGAGGGTGGTGAACCTGTGGAATTCTCTACTACAGAAGGCTGTGGAGGCCAAGCCAGTAGATGTATTCAAGAAGGAGATAGATATATTTCTTAATGCTAAAGGGATCAAGGGATATAGGGAAAAAGCAGGAACAGTGTACTGAGTTAGACGATCAGCCATGATCATTTTGAATGGCGGAGCAGGCCCGAAGGGCCGAATGGCCTACTCTTGCTCCTATTTTCTATGTTTCTATTCTGTGCACTAGCAGCTCTCTGCGTTAAGAGATTTCTCCTAGCTTCCCTCCTCACTATCTTCGTGACAATTGTAAACTGATGGCCTTTTGTCACTGACTCCCCAACCAGAATAGTCTTTCCCCATTCACCCTATGAAAATCTGTCGTAACTTAAAAATGTCTATTAAATCCCCTCTTAGCCTTCTCTGCTCTAGTGGAAATAGTTCCAGTATCTCACTATAGCAAGGAAGCTCGTATGTAAAAGCAACGCAAGCTGTTTTGGTGATAGAAGGGCCAGTGTACATATTAGTCTTGGTTGTATTGAAGATTTATATTGTCCTTACATACCAACAACAACATTTAACATAGTAAAAACGTCTCAAGGCGTTTCACAGGAGCATTATCATTCAAAATTTGACACCGAGCCACATAAAGAGATATTAGGACAGGTGACCAAAAGCTTGGTCAAAGAGGTAGGTTTTACGGAGCGACTTAAAGGAGGAGAGAGGCGGAGAGGTTAAGGGAGGGAATTCCAGAGCTTAGGGCCTAGGTATTTTAAGGCACAGCCGCCAGTGGTGGATCAATGAAAATCGGGGATGCGCAAGAGGCCAGAGTTGGAGGAGTGCATAGATCTCGGGAGGTTGTAGGGTCGGCGGAGATTACAGAGATGGGGAGGGACGAGGCCACGGAGGGATTTGAACACAAGGATGAGAATATTAAAATGGAGGCGTTGCTGGATTGGGAGCCAATGTAGGTCAGCTTTCGCAGCGTGTATGCAGTAATATGTAGAATTTATTGCAAAACTATTAAGCACTCATAATCACTTGTAGCCATTTGCCGGAACAAATTCCATTTTGCACCACGCTTATCCTAGACTGCTAAAACACATCTTCACTGTAGACACAGTCACTGGCCTCCAATTTGCACATCTGTCTGGGTAGTGGTGAAACAGGCTGCACCTTATTTTAATAAAAAAACGAATGAATAGTGGATTTCTGGACAATGTTGGAGCTTATTCCATCATGAAATATCTGTTGTTCCAGACTACCTTGAAAATGTGTCAAGGTCTGGGAAAAGCCTCTCATCAAAGAACTTGTAATCTTTAATGATCTGCACATTGACAAGTAATGCAATACTGATACAATTCTGTGCCTGATGCTGGTAATTTTATACCCTCATAAATCAAGTGAGAAAACCTGGAAAAACCTTAATCAGCAGGAAAAATATGCTTGGAGGCAAAACACAAATAAAAATAAATCAAAAGTAGACATATTTCCCCAGGTAATTTCTAAATAAACATTAGGTAAGTGGGGGAGGGGGGTAGGTGCCTTCCACCTGCAATGATTTTAAAAGTATGCTGCAGAATTTAAAGGGAGCTGTCTTTGTGAAAAACTTTTTTAGCATTGTTTGCACACTCTAATTCATCAAAACATACCTTAAATTGCATCAAAACATATTACATCCAGGCTTGGGCTGATAAGTGGCAAGTAACATTCGCGCCAGACAAGTGCCAGGCAATGACCATCTCCAACAAGAGAGAGTCTAACCACCTCCCCTTGACATTCAACGGCATTACCATTGCCGAATTCCCCCACAACAACATCCTGGGGGTCACCATTGACCAGAAACTTAACTGGACCAGCCATATAAATACTGTGACTACAAGGGTAGGTCAGAGGCTGGGTATTCTGCGGTGAGTGACTCACCTCCTGACTCCCCAAAGCCTTTCCACCATCTACAAGGCACAAGTCAGGAGTGTGATGGAATACTCTCCACTTGCCTGGATGAGTGCAGCTCCAACAACACTCAAGAAGCTCGACACCATCCAGGACAAAGCAGCCTGCTTGATTGGCACCCCATCCACCACCTTAAACATTCACTCCCTTCACCACCGGCGCACTGTGGCTGCAGTGTGTACGATCCACAGGATGCACTGCAGCAACTCGCCAAGGCTTCTTCGACAACACCTCCCAAACCCACGACCTCTACCACCTAGAAGGACAAGAGCAGCAGGCACATGGGAATAACACCACCTGCACTTTCCCCTCCAAATCACACCACCACCTTCTCAAGGGCAATTAGGGATGGGCAATAAATGCTGGCCTCGCCAGCGACGCCCACATCCCATGAACGAATAAAAAAAACACCACTTAAATAGGACATAATTGTAACGACAATAACCCATAGCTCTTACCTTTCCAAAATAAAAAAGGTTTGTCAAACGCTTTTTTTAAAAATAAAGATCGCGTCCCTTGAAATTAAACAAAGCAACTGAACAACTGAATCTGTTCTTGAATCAAAATGAATCAAGATACAAGATGGGAATGAAGAGTAGTCAGACTGTGAGACATTTTCAGCATTGTTAGTTTCTGTGCAGCAGACTGGGCCACCTGTAGAAACATGAGCTGAAGAAAGAATCGAAGTGGCACCAAAACTACTGCAAAGAGTCGTACAACACCAGGTTATAGTCCAACAGCTTTATTTGAAATCACAAACTTTCGGAGCTTTCCTCCTTCGTCAGGTGAGTGAAGGAGGAAAGCTCCGAAAGCTTGTGATTTCAAATAAAGCTGTTGGACTATAACCTAGTGTTGTACGACCCTTTACATTTGTCCACCCCAGTCCATCACCAGCATCTCCACATCAAAACTACTGCAGCTGCATAGTGGCAAGCACCAGGAAATGCTTTGGACTCACTGCGACATAAGTACCTGGCAGGCACCTATTTAACAAAGTCAAACAGAAACAAGAGCAATAGAAAATGACAGCTAGAGCTGTCAAATCGCAAAAAATGTTTACAAATCTATCTGTGTGCAACTTTATGCAAATGAACGTTGTGAATTCACTAAGTTACCAGAAGCACCAAATTATATTTTAGACTAAAATGCCCTTTACACTAACCACGTTGGCAGGAAGAAGTCTCTGGTATGTTAAAAACCTGTATCATATTGATAATGAATTGGTTAAAAATCCTTTTCCCTCTGTGATTGGCCAAGGGTGGTTTCCATAGAATCATAGAAAGGTTACAACACGGAAGGAGGCCATTCGGACCATCAAATCCATGCCGGCTCTAGGCAAGAACAATCCAGCTAGTCCCACTCCCCCGCTCTTTCCCCGTAGCCCTGCACATTTTTTCCTTTCAAGTACTTATCCAGTTCCCTTTTGAAGTCCATGATTGAATCTGCCTCCACCACCCCCTTGGGCAGTGCATTCCAGATCCTAACCACTCGCTGTGTAAAAAAGTTTTTCCTCATGTCACCTTTGGTTCTTTTGCCAATCACCTTAAATCTATGTCCTCTGGTTCTTGACTCTTCCGCCAATGGGAACAGTTTCTCTCTGTCTACTCTGTCTAGACCCTTCATGATTTTGAATACCTCTATCAAATCACCTCGCAACCATCTCTGTTCCAGGGAGAACAACCCCAGCTTCTCCAGTCTATCCACGTAACTAAAGTCCCTCATCCCTGGAATCATTCTAGTAAATCTCTTCTGCATCCTCTCTAAGGCCTTCAGATCTTTCCTAAATTGCAGTGCCCAGAACTGGACACAATACTTCAGTTGTGGCCGGACCAGTGTTTTATAAAGGTTCATCATGACTTCCTTGCTTTTGTACTCTATGCCTCTATTTATAAAGCCCAGGATCCCGTATGCTTTTTTAACCGCTTTCTCAACCTGCCCTACCACCTTCAACGATTTGTGCACATATACCCCCAGATCTCTATGTTCCTGTACCCTCTAGTTTATATTGCCTCTCCTCGTTCTTCCTACCGAAATGTATCACTTCACATTTTTCTGCGTTAAATTTCATCTGCCACGTGTCTGCTCATGCCACCAGCCTGTCTATATCCTCTTGAAGTCTATCACTATCCTCCTCATCTGCAAATTTTGAAATTGTGCCCTGTACACCCAAGTCCAAGTCATTAATATATATCAAGAAAAGCAGTGGTCCCAGCACTGACCCCTGGGGAACACCACTGTACCCCTCCCTCCAGTCCGAAAAACAACCGTTCATCACTACTCTGTTTCCTGTCCTTTAGCCAATTCTATATCCATGATGCTACTGCTCCCTTTATTCCATGGGTCGCAATCATGATGATATGCCTACCGTGCGGCACTTTATCAAACATTTTTTGAAAGTCCATATACACCACATCAACTGCATTGCCCTCATCGACCCTCTCTGTTACCTCATCAAAAAACTCTGTCAGGTTAGTTAAATATGATTAGCTTTAAACAAATCCATGCTGGCTTTCCCTAATCAATCCACACTCGTTCAAGTGACTGTTAATTCTGAGCTGGATTATCGTTTCTAAAAGTTTCCCCACCTGAGGTTAAGCTGACTGGCGTGTAGTTGCTGGGTTTATCCTTACACCCTTTTTTGAACAAGGGTGTAACATTTGCAATTCTCCAGTCCTCTGGCACCACCCCCGTATCTACTGATGTTTGGAAGATTATGGCCAGTACCTGTTGAAATTGTTGAACCTGTTGAATTGAGGCCAGACCAGTTGGTCTCACTTTTATTTATTATACTTCTTATTTTGCAATTGTTCTCATTTACAACTCACTGTCATTTCTGTATTGCTGGCAATGTAAAGAAAAGACGGTTCAGTATGAATGATAGCGTGACAAATGTGTTTCCTGCACAGACTCAGGTGCCCCGGGGGCTGGTTGTGTTGAGTTATTGGTTTTTAGGTCCATGCTATGGCTCTCTGTTTTCATAAAGCCAGCCACTGTTGAGAGTTTTTTTGTGGCTGCGTTGCTATAGTTTTGTGGACTTTCATGGCAGGCAGCTACATGTCCCTCTCCTCGAGTGGCACCTGAGCTATAGGGGAGGATATTGTCAGTGTGCTGGACAGCTATTGGCGTGACGCCAAGAACAGAAACCAGAGTAATTACCTAGCATTTTCAGTGTTCTTATTACTAAAATAATTGAGAATTTTTTTTATCAGATGCTGGCAATGAGTGCTCCACTGAAGACTGGAGATGCTATGCTGTAAAATTCTTACAGGACAGTGTTAAAGACGAACACTTTTTGCTGTTCCCCATGTAACCTCAGATCTTGCACTGTTAACTTGATTTCAAATCTCTCTTTTTAAATAGACATAGACACATTTTCAGTAAAATGTATCCTTGCTTAACAAGATATTGGTTACTGGATGGAGGATCAAACACAACAAAATCTTGAGGAAATTCTATACTCAGAAGGTTTTTATTTTACCTCCTCATTGCCACAGGTAAAAAAATTTCAAACAAATACTTTCTAAAGCTACCAGTCAGCAAATGAAAAAGCAGCATGTGGTCTTCTAGTGCTTGACTTGAAACCAGCAAATAGTTGAATTCTGGAAAGAATTATTGACTCAAATGCACTAAAAACTTAACATAGTGTAAGCCAGATCAAAGACAGGTTGCTAATGGGAGGCGAGATGATTTAGTAGTTTAGAATACTGGTTCTAATCTCTGGAATTTGGGTTCAAATTCAACCGATGCAGATTCTATCTGAAGATGAGATAAAATCCTCATTGAATTTTAGCTTCATTCCTAGTCAGCAGAAGTCCTCAACACAAAATTGCCCTCACAATTCTCTACTAGATTGGAGAGAGGAGGACAATTGTACAGGAGGTGAAAGTGGGGTTTTTAAACACAGTAGAAAGTTAGTAACCTATTCCTTCTTAAATTCCCCTTCCTCACACACAATTTTCACCCCACCATTCCTGAAGGAGCGGCTCCTATTGGGCTGCAGTATATCTTGTGGCGTCACACTCGAGCTGCCATTTTACACATGCGATCCTAACAGTATCAGCAGACTGTTTGACTGTGAGTGGTGGAGGTGCAGGGTCAGGGCCATGACTGATCATGTCCTCACCCAACATCCGACGTACGTGCACTTTCCAACATGTAGCATTGCAACATTTTGGACTTTACCTCTATTGCTTGAATTGGATTTCTTAATTTGCAATACTTCTCTAATGTTAAATTCATTAAGTTCTGAAGGTCGCAGCAGCAGGCTGGGGGAAGCAGCACGTAAGTAGAAATGTGTCTGGATCAATGAGTTCACTGTCATTAACTGCACTGCATGGCTCATGTGTCCCACTTTTCCAGATCGCAGGGGGTGCGAGGTCCACTTACTGAGTGACTAGACCTGAGGGAATATCTAGTGCAAAATCCCTAGAAGTGTTACAATCATTCTCTATAATGCTAAGTAGCTAACCTGCTACTAGGTCAGCCCGTCTATTAATATTCCTTTTTTTTTGCTGCTGAAGGGCATCTAGTCTCTGCTTGCATCTTCCTGGGTGATATTTGGAATTTGGCATCTGGAAAAAATGCAGGCACACACTTGCAAATATGTATCTCCGGTTCACACCACACACTATACCAGTGGGACATCTTCAATAAGTACAGCGAACATTATGGAAAATAGCATGGAAGTCAGTGTTGCACTAATCACTCACTGGCACAAACATCTCCTGCTCTTGCCAAAGAGGCAGCTTGATCTCAATAGATTATTATTGCAAAGTGTGGTGTGAGAATAGGATGAACTCTCTATTGAATAAAATAAATACCATCAGTGCGTATAAAAGATAAACTGAAGCATCAGGAAAAAACCTAAACACTTACATTGGCAGCCTACAGTAGCCAAATATATAGGTTTCAGACTGATTGACAGGTGTCATTATTCAAGGCATTTCCAGAATTACCAAAAGAATGGTTTTTCTTATTCCTTCTCGGGATGTGGGTGTCGCTGACAAGGTCGGCATTCATTGCTCATCCCTAACTGCCTTATGAAGGTGGTGATGGGCCACCTTCTTGAACTGTGTCTGCAGTATTTGTAGCAGTTTGATACAACTGAGTGGCTTACTCGGCAACTTCAGAGGGCAGGTGGTGTGGAACTGGAGTTACGTTTAGGCCAGAACAGGTAAGGATTGCAGATTTCCTTCCCGAAAGGGCCCTTTCCGGAAGGAAATCTGCAATCCTTACCTGTTCTGGCCTAAACGTAACTCCAGTTCCACACCAACTGCCCTCTGAAGTTGCCGAGTAAGCCACTCAGTTGGGTTTTTATGACAATCCAATAGCTTCATGGTCACTTTTTTATCGATCCCAACTTTGTTTTTGTTTTTATTTCCAGATTTTTTATTATCTGAATTCAAATTCTCAAACTGCCATGGTGAGATTCAAACTCATGGGGCCCGATTTTACCAGGGGTGCGGGTTCTCGGCGGGTGGGCCAGTGGGTGCGTTAAAAACGCGCCCGGTGAAATTAGTGGGTTTCCCGCGCGATCGTAGCAGGCAACACACTAATTGGAGCCACTTAACTGTACCTCCGGGTTCCACGCTGCTGATCTGCGCGTCGGGCGGGCTGCGCATGCGCAGTACGATCTGTCAGCTGGAGGCGCTCTATTTAAAGGGGCAGTCCTCCACTGACAGATGCTGCAACAAATTTGAAAACTTACAGCATGGAGCAGCCCAGGGGGAAGGCTGCTCCCAGTTTAATGATGCCTCACCCCAGGTATCAATACATGGGGTGAGGAGGAGGGGGAGGACAGAGATCTTCCACCCGGCAGGCGGGAGGAAGCGGCCTGCCTCTGCCACCAAGAAGGCCTGGCTCGAGGTGGCAGAGGAGGTCACCAGCCCCACCAACATATCGCCCACCTGCATACAGTGCAGGAGGCGCTCCAATGACATCAGTAGGTCAGCCACAGTGAGAACACGTAGTCTTTCCCCTACACACCGTCTGCCACAACACTGCCCCCACCCCACATCTCCTTCGGCACTGCCAACACTACTCTGTCACATCACCCCTTATACCCACTCAAACCCCATTCCCATCTTACCTGCACCTACTCACCTCGCGAGTACTCACCCCGCCACTACCACGCAACCCAATCCTCATACAATCTCATGGCTCTATCCCATACTCACCCTCTCGTGCATCTCTCTCACGGCCAGCCTCACTCAACCTGCCACCATCTGTGCTGCAGCCACAGGGCATGCATCACATATGTGCAGTAGGCAGCGTAAGGCAAACGTGCTGTGAGCATGAAGGGGATGCACAAGGGTGTTTGAGGGTTTGTCATGGGTGTTACCTATATTGAATATCAGAACAACTCACAGCACACATTGTATTGGCACCACTACTGCCATGTCTTCGCGAATCCTGTCTGTTTTGCGCAATAATGCCCGCTCCTGTGTATCACTATGCGGACCCACCACTGATGCCACCCATTGTCACCGCAGAGTGGGTGTGGGTGTTTTTGCAGGGCTCTTCTGCGCAGACGACTGAGAGACATCGGCGATGTCCCCGGTTGCACCCTGGAAGGCTGCGGAGGAGAAGTTCGTGAGAGCAGTGGTGACGTTGACAGCGACAGGTAGGAAGATGGTGCACGGGCCAGCCGGGAGCAGCTCGGCATGAAAGAGGCTGCAGATGTCCACGGCTACATGGCGAGTGACTCTGAGCCTCCGTGTGCACTGCTGCTCAGAGAGGTCCAGGAGGCTGAGCCTCGGTCTGTGGAACGTGTGGCGAGGGTAGTGCCCTCTGCGACGCATCTCTCTCTGCGGTAGCCCTCCCTCCTGCTGTACAGGTGGATGTGTCACAGCACTCTGTTGTGGAGCTCCACGTGTCAGAGGTGGACGGGGTGGATGGCGAGGCTGGTGAGGCTGATGATGCTGTTCGCCCTCCGAGGAGGTCATGACTGCAGCTACGGCAGCCCCCATCCGCAAGATGTACATGTGAGGGGGTCCGCAAGGTAGGTACATGTCTCCGGACCCCGGGGTAAGTGTGCAGGTTGGTGACTTTGACCGTCAGGAGGGGGGTGGTGGAGGCGAAACTTTGTCCCAAGTGACAGAGCGGCCTCCTGCAATGGGTGAGGGTCTCCCCGCCCCCCCCACCTGTCAAATGGACCTTTGCAGCTGCCACAGGCTGACAGCTCAACACGTCCATTCGACCTGGGAGTTTTTCCCCCAGTGTGTGAAACAGTCCCATGTTTATCCAAAATCACACACAGTCCCTTAATCAGGTCAGTTAATGACCTGAACAAGCAAAGTAAATACTCTCAAGTGACATCCCGCTGGCTTTAATTGCCTGCGGGATTCCCACCAGCGGGGGCTGCGCGCGCACGCCGGCGCGTCAGCGTGGAACCCAGAAGTGGGCGGGATCGAGGCGCGATCCGGTCCCGCTGCTCCATTTCGGGATTTTCGAGGCCCCCCCGCCGAGAACGCACCCGAGAGCGGGTGCTAAAATCGGCCCCATGTTCTCTGGATTATTAGTCTAGCCTCTGGGTTACCAGTCCAGTATCAGCTTCCACAGTGGAAAGAAATACAAATAAAGAAACAATGCACACATGAAAATATTCTGCAAAAGAATAATTTAGCATTAGATTGTGACCTTATATCCTTTTCCTTTTAAGGAGCCAGATAGAAGGATTTCTACTGTAAATATATACATGTATTTATTACCTATGTTATTCATGGAGAAAAAAAATCAGAATTTAACAAATAATTTAAATAAAAATTCATTTGTGCATTGCTGTCTAGTCACCAACAAAGAAATTCCCATCTGCTGTGCCTATCGTTGTAGTCAGTGTATGGGGAAGAGTCTGATTTCAATTCTAGGCCTGAGCATCATGCTGAATGAGCTAGGGCAGTAGCTGATCCTGGGGTAACGCTGCAGATAACAAGTGGTCTTCAGCCTGAGGAGAGTGTAGGGAGAGAACACGGAGCTGGATCTGAAGGAGTGAAGAGTGGGCTTGGGAGTGAGGTTGGACAGGAGCTGAGGATGTGGCTAGAAGGAGCGGGCGGTCTCGGTGCTATGGTGGGTATTGGGAAGGAGTCTGTACTTGGTATCAGGGAGTGAAGGGGGAGGAGGAGTACAAAATAATTCAAAATGGAGTCTAGTTCAAATCAGTTAAGGGCCCAGCTCTGGCGGGATCAAATCCTAAACTGTTCACAGAATGTTTGTTCAAGAATATCATCGAGCCACATTCCAAGAATGCAATACATTTCCAGTTTTGGCAGCTACCTTCAGCATCAAGCAGTCCCAGTTCAGGTACAACACCGATTAAATGGAGAGTCGAGCTTTCTTTATTCTGTTATGATGCTAATCTTCACACATCCTAATTTTAAGGCAATAATCTCAATTTCACAACATCAGCCACAACTGCAATGGTGCAGATTTTTCCAATTCCCACGCAAGGCATTCCTAAAGGCACTTTGAACCAGGCTGTCAATTTAGTACTGGTGGTTTCAGTTTTTTTTGTACTGCGGAATTACACCCACTAAGACATCAGTTGAAATAGCTTATCTCATTTCGAACCCTTGGAGCCAAAAAAGATTTTCACCCTCTGAGTTGGCACTGGATTTAAACTCAATTCTGAGAAGTGAAAGAGCCATCTTCAAAAGCCACTAAACCACCATCTTAGATTTTACTCATCTTTGGTACAGTCGGATTGATCTTTTGGTTGTTCCATTATACATTTTATAACTATGAAAAAAAGAAGTTATCACTCACCAGCTTCACACAAATGATGAAAGGGGACTTGGCTTCTGTAAAATGGCAAATGGGAACGTTTGGCTTTGGCTTGTCCTAGGAGAAACAAAAGCACTTGTCAGCATGCGATGGGGATTACTCCAGCAGAGTATTGAGCTTCTGAAGAACCCTGTCCGGCTCAGACTGGTGACCATCAATTATACAAAGAGACATGAAATGTTTTCTAAGAGAATCTGAAAGCAAGCAAAGGCGTGAAGATTGAAATTTACTGTATACGTGTGAATTTGGAGAATTCAATTAACTTCTGACATTGGTTAAATCATGGAGGTTATGAAAAAAGTTACAATTTTATTCTTGAGGGAATGGTACCCATAATTTCTCCCCATCCCACATTTATTCCCTTTCTGGTCTGACAGTGACACACAACTTTTGAGTGGATGGTGACAGGTCCCAGTTCTCTGTCTATCCTGGTTTTGAGCCAGTTGCTAGGAAACTACAAAGAAGTTGTAGGTTGTGTTGGTTGGAGGACTCCTTGCAAACTTGGTACAACTGATTTCAACCTGTTCTTAAGGAAATCATGCAGACTATCTAGGCAACAACTAAATAGAATGCAGTGATCCCAAATCATTTCCAAGGCAACATTACCAATATGTTGGACATTAAATCCTGAAATATACAGTTCTAAAGCGTAAGATTAAAGAACAAAAGGTGACTGAAATATATCAACAAGCATACAGCTACCTGCTGTTATAACAGGCAGTACTTCCCATTTAAGAAGTGTTCAAGAGCTTTAAACCTATCACTGACCAGCTCTTGAGGTTATTGTAGCTCACATTTTATACCAGGGACTAGGTGGGTTACCTCACGATGGCACAATATTTTATTTTGAAGAGAAAATTGACATTAGAACTGTATTTAGACAGAAAGTTCATTTATTGTGAAGATACATTCTATATGAATAAAAAGGGAAGCCCCACAGTAAATTGCAATTGGAAACATTCTTACAGTAGTGTTTAAAATGTGGGTTGATAAGCCCACTGGCCAGACCAAAGAGGATGTAAGACTATCAAATTTCCTACGAGCAAATACACCAGCATGTTGCTCGTAGGAAATACTAGAATGATTGTAATGTAGTTAAATACATCTGCAATCATGATACAAGCCAAGTTCTGCATCCCCTGATACATGCAAGTTGGTGCCATGTACTAGTTTTGTCCCTTACAGATAGAATCATAGAAAGGTTACAGCACGGATGGAGACCATTCGGTCCATCGAGTCCGCAAGAGCTCTATGCAAGAGCAATCCAGCTGGTCCCGCTCCCCCGCCCTATCCCCGTAGCCCTGCAATTTTTTTCCTTTCAAGTACTTATCCAGTTCCCTTTTGAAAGCCATGATTGAATCTGCCTCCACCACCCCCTCAGGCAATGCATTCCAGATCCTAACTACTTGTTGTGTAAAAAAGTTTTTCCTCATGTCACCTTTGGTTCTTTTGCCAATCACCTTAAATCTATGCCCTCTGGTTCTTGACTCTTCCACCAATGGGAACAGTTTCTCTCTATCTACTCTGTCTGGACCCTTCATGATTTTGAATACCTCTATCAAATCTCCTCGCAACCGACTCTTTCCAAGGGGAACAACCCCAGCTTCTCCAGTCTATCCACGTAACTAAAGCCCCTCATCCCTGGAATCACTCATGTCCGGTTTTGTGGATTGGAAAAGATTCAATTACCAGTTTTTTCTCTTCCTTTACATGGAGTGCTCTGTCATCAGGGAAGTATTTTATCAGGTGGCCTGTCTGTGACCCAGAGAAACTCAGCCATGCAGGAAATCCAATTGAATGTCAGCTGAGGCTGGGATTTTAACCAGGATTATCAGCGTGGAAGTCCAGCTCTAAAGACACTAGGCCACAAAATGTGTACAGTTGCATTTACATTACAACTGTAGTGTCGGCACAAAATAGTTTGCAATGACATTGCAGTTATAGTGTAAATGCAGCCTGAATCTGGAGTCAAGGCCCGATATGACACTGGAGTGAAGCAAGATGAGACTCCCTGGAGGAGGGAATCTCATTCCACTTCTTGTACTGACTATTCGAGCCTTAACACCTGATTTATGCTACAGAAGTTTAACATTGGTTTGAAGCTGAAGCCCTATTGCACTGGCACTAAACGTAAATATATCCTAAGTCACAAAGGAATTCAGGTACGCAAAAGGGTTAAACCAGTGGGAGCCAGTCATTCTTACCAAGGTGTGCAATGATATTACTGTGAGCTATTAGTTTAGTTAAGTATCAATTAGGTTAGTATCTGCCTATCATTAATTTTTATTGTTTTTATAACCCCTCCTGACTAAGTACTAAGTGAAGCATCTATTTCGAGCTCCCCCCTATCCAGTTACCCATTATTGCTACTATGCATGTATATCAGTATGCACGCATAGTAGCAATAATGGATACTCAGGTATTAATTACAAAGCTGTAATATAACTGAAGGGTTCAGAATAGATGGTGTGGACAATATGAGAGAAAGCACATGGGATTTTAAACTAAAATGAAAATTCTAACTCTTACCATTTCAGGAGTACTCTAGTAGCTCAGTCCAGTGCCAAAAGGGACTCACGGATGATGACTATAGCCTGTAGTGATCTCATAACCACAGGCTCATTGGAAAATAATTTGCAGTAGATTAGAGGGCAATGTCATACACATTATAGTACAGTATATTTTCTTTCAGTAAACAGTGTGTTAGTTTTTCATGCCAGTATATATCATGTTACTTTATACAGTATGTGAGCCATGAATACCAGCAGATTATAGGGAACAAAGTTGGGGAAGAGGTGAAGTGCTGCTTGTGGGAAAATTCCCCCCCACCAAACTGGGATTGGGAACTCGGTTTATGGGGAAATCATGGGATAGACCTACACACTATCACTCTGTGGGTCCCTGGAAATCTAGCTCTTTAAAAGCCATATAGAATTACAGAAAAATAAGCGTATACTGCAATATTGCTGTTTAAAGACTTCAATGTTATGAACAATTGAACTGGGTTGTGGGGGGGGGGGGTGGGTGGTCAGTGCTGTTTTACATGTGCTTCTGTCAAACCTTGGAGTGTAATGAAACAATATTTACAAAGAAGAATTCCAACCTTTGACTCTTGATAAGTGTAGAATCCCTTCCTTATCTTACTTTGATCCACATCACAAAAAGACACAACCTGTAAAGGCAGAAACCATAGTTAGCATTAGCTGCATATCAGCAATGTTACCTAGAAATCTCAATTGGAGAGGGGCTGTCGGTGATCTTTGGTAATAGTTTTTAAATATCCAACCCTTTCCCATCTATAAATTGCAAGGATGTGGATTCTTGAGTTCCTTGAATATTCAGTGAACTTGATATTAATCCATAATCACTGCCGGCACCAAGAAAACAAAAAATGTCGAAAAGGTCTGCTTTTTAATGAATACCCACAAAGTTGAACTTTGTAATAATGTACAGTGGAAACGATTATGTAATAACATTGAAAATTAAATTCTACGATCAGCTTATAATGCTTTTGGAACCTTGTAATACCCGTCCCAGCTGTCAAAAGGCAGCAGTTGTCCATTTACTCATTTGATAGGCAGGGTTTTCACGTCCAGTTGTTTCTGTATCATACAGTACAGAATATACAGATTGGTGCTTCCATCACAAATAATTAGTCAGAAATAATTACCGTGACATATAAGTGGAAATTTCAAAATACTATTTTAGGACCACATTCTATCAATGGAAACAATATGGAAAACTGTCCTGTCCTTTTCAAATAGATTTAAATCTTCATTTTGTTGTCTAAACCTGCAGCTAATAAAGTCAGTAATACAAGCAGAGAACCTAGCTAATATTAGTAACAGTGAGCAAGTCCCTTATTGTTATCATTCTGGTTGATCCTTCCAGGAAGCTGCTGTTGAACAGTTACATGATGGTGCTTGTGCACAGAGTGAAGTGTTATAAGGACATAAAGAATAGGCCTGCAAGATTTGTGATCTGACTGCCCCTGTGACTTTCCTGGACAATATCTTACTACAAGTCATACTTACAGTGATTCCATCCCAAGTAAGAATTTTAATCTGATCCTTAACATATGATGCAGTAAATTTAGTTTGGATATCTTAAACCAGATCTGAGATCTGTTAGACAGCTACATCTTCTTAATAGCACTAATTTACTAGTGCAGTGAACTCTCAGCTTCACAACACCATAGTCACAAATTGTCTGCCCCAATATTTTGTTGCCATACATGCTTAGCGTTTGGATTCCCCAGTCATAAGCTCAGTTCACTAGGCTTGTAGTTACTGGGCTACAATCCCAGCCAAGTTTCATATTTATCTACTTGAACATGTCACTCCAATACTTGCTGATGTCACAGCATGTAAAGTCTGAGCAAACCGCCACTATATATAAGATGTATCTGTTGTGCTAATGTCCAGTTCGCTGACTTTCTATTGCTGCAGTAATATTTTTTTGCCAGTTTTGTACAGCCTGTAGAATAATTTTAATTAGAACCTGTGGGCAAATGTTCTAGGTTACTTATTATGTTACACACTTTTTTTAAACTCACAAACAGAATCTCAGAGCTGAAACAACATTTGTTTTCAATTTACTTGTTTAATTCATAGAATATTTAGTCTGTATTATGAACATAAGAACATAAGAACATAAGAAATTGGAGCAGGAGTAGGCCAATCGGCCCCTCGAGCCTGCTCCGCCATTTAATAAGATCATGGCTGATCTGATCCCAACCACAAATCTAAAGAACACAAGAAGTCGGAGCAGGACCCGGCCACATAGCCCCTGGGCCCTCTCCGCCACCCACAGGGCATTGACCGATCCGAACTCAGCTTCATGTCCAATTTCCTGCCCGCTCCCCATAACCCCTAATTCCCTTTACTTCGAGGAAACTGTCTATTTCTGTTTTAAATTTATCTAATGATGTAGCTTCCACAGCTTCCTGGGGCAGCATATTCCACAGACCTACCACCCTCTGAGTGAAGAAGTTTCTCCTCATCTCAGTTTTGAAAGAGCAGCCCCTTATTCTAAGATTATGCCCCCTAGTTCTAGTTTCACCCATCTTTGGGAACATCCTTACTGCATCCACCCGATCAAGACCCCTCACAATCTTATATGTTTCAATAAGATCGCCTCTCATTCTTCTGAACTCCAATGAGTAGAGTCCCAATCTACTCAACCTCTCCTCATATGTGCGCCCCCTCATCCCCGGGATTAACCGAGTGAACCTTCTTTGTACTGCCTCGAGAGCAAGTATGTCTTTTCTTAAGTATGGAGACCAAAACTGTATGCAGTATTCCAGGTGCGGTCTCACCAATACCTTATATAACTGCAGCAATACCTCCCTGTTTTTATATTCTATCCCCCTAGCAATAAAAGCCAACATTCCGTTGGCTTTCTTGATCACCTGCTGCACCTGCATACCAACTTTTTGATTTTCTTGCACTAGGACCCCCAGATCCCTTTGTACTGCAGTACTTTCCAGTCTCTCGCCATTAAGAAAATAACTTGCTCTCTGATTTTTCCTGCCAAAGTGCATAACCTCACATTTTCCAATATTATATTGCATCTGCCAAAACTCCGCCCACTCACCCAGCCTGTCTATATCCCCTTGCAGGTTTTTTATGTCCTCCTCACTCTCTACTTTCCCTCCCATCTTTGTATCATCTGCAAATTTTGATATGTTGCACTCGGTCCCCTCCTCCAAATCGTTAATATAGATTGTAAAGAGTTGGGGACCCAGCACCGACCCCTGTGGAACACCACTGGTTACTGGTTGCCAGTCCGAAAATGAACCATTTATCCCAACTCTCTGCTTCCTGTTCGATAACCAATCCTCCACCCATGCCAGAATATTACCCCCAATCCCGTGATTTTTTATCTTAAGTAATAATCTTTCATGTGGCACCTTGTCGAATGCCTTCTGGAAGTCTAAATACACTACGTCCACTGGTTCCCCTTTATCCACCCTATACGTTATATCCTCGAAGAACTCAAGCAAATTTGTCAGACATGACTTCCCCTTCATGAAGCCATGCTGACTTTGTCCTATTAAATTATGCTTATCTAAATGTTCCGTTACTGTCTCCTTAATAATAGACTCCAAAATTTTACCCACCACAGATGTTAAGCTAACTGGCCTATAATTTCCAGCCTTCTGCCTACTACCCTTTTTAAATAACGGTGTTACATTAGCAGTTTTCCAATCTGCCGGGACCTCTCCTGAGTCCAGGGAATTTTGGAAAACTATCACCAAAGCATCCACAATCCCTACTGCCACTTCCCTCAAGACCCTAGGATGGAAGCCATCAGGTCCAGGGGATTTATCCGCCTTGAGTCCCATTATTTTACTGAGTACCATCTCCTGAGTGATTTTAATCGTATTTAGCTCCTCCCCCCCGAGAGTCCCCTGTTTGTCCAGTGTTGGGATATTCTTAGTGTCCTCTACTGTAAAGACTGAAACAAAATATTTGTTCAGCATTTTTGCCATCTCCATGTTTCCCACCATTAATTTCCCGGTCTCATCCTCTAAGGGACCTATGTTTGCCTTAGCCACCCTTTTTCTTTTTATATAACTATAGAAACTCTTGCTATCTGTTTTTATATTTTTTGCTAATTTCTTTTCATAATCTAACTTCCCTTTCTTAATCAATCCTTTAGTTACTTTTTGCTGTCTTTTGAAGAATTCCCAATCTTCTATCCTCCCACTAAGTTTGGCTACCTTATATGTCCTTGTTTTTAGTCGGATACTATCCTTGATTTCTTTACTTAGCCACGGGTGGCTGTCATTTCTTTTACACCCTTTTTTCCTCAGTGGAATATATTTATTTTGAAAGTTGTAAAATAACTCCCTAAATGAACACCACTGCTCATGTACCGTCTTACCCTTTAATCTATTTTCCCAGTCCACTTTAATCAATTCCGCTCTCATACCATCATAGTCTCCTTTATTCAAGCTCAGTACGCTTGTTTGAGAATCAACCTTCTCACCCTCTAATTGGATATGGAATTCAACCATGTTGTGGTCGCTCGTTCCAAGGGGATCCTTAACTAGGACATTATTAATTAATCCTGACTCATTACACAGGACCAGGTCCAAGGTTGCCTGCCCCCTTGTAGGATCAGTTACATACTGCTCAAGAAATCCATCCCTGATGCACTCAATGAACTCGTCCTCAAGGCTGCTCTGCCCAATTTGATTTGTCCAGTTAATATGATAATTAAAATCCCCCATAATTATGGCTGTTCCCTTATTACATGCCCCGACTATCTCCTGATTAATACTTCTTCCAGCAGAGTTGCAACTATTAGGAGGCCTATATACTACGCCCACTAATGTTTTTTTTCCCTTATTATTCCTTATCTCCACCCAAACTGTTTCATTATCTTGATGCTTTGTCCCAATATCATTTCTCTGTATTACAGTGATTCCTTCCTTTATTAACATAGCCACCCCACCTCCCCTTCCTTCCTGCCTGTCCTTCCTGATTGTTAAATACCCTGGCATATTTAATTCCCAGTCGTTGTCACCCTGCAGCCATGTTTCTGTAATGGCCACAAGATCATACCCATACGTAGTTATTTGTGCCGTTAACTCGTCCATTTTATTACGAATGCTACGTGCATTCAGATAAAGAACTTTCAAATCTGTTTTGTGACGCTTAGTTCCTGCTTTTTCCTTTTTTAACACTTTACCTATTACTCCATACCTTCTGTCCCTTCCTGTTACGCTTTCCTCTCTCTCCCTGCTCAGGTTCCCAACCCCCTGCCACTTTAGTTTAAACCCTCCCCAACAGCACTAGCAAACACTCCTCCTAGGACAGCGGTCCCGGCCCTGCCCAGGTGCAGACCGTCCGGTTTGTACTGGTCCCACCTCCCCCAGAACCGTTTCCAGTGTCCCAGGAATTTGAATCCCTCCCCCTTGCACCATTCCTCTAGCCACGTATTCATTTGAAATATCCTCCTATTTCTACTCTGACTAGCACGTGGCACTGGCAGCAATCCTGAGATTACTACCTTTGAGGTCCTATTTTTTAATTTACCTCCTAACTCCCGATATTCTGCTTTTAGGACCTCATCCCCTTTTTTACCTATATCGTTGGTGCCTATGTGCACCACGACAGCTGGCTGTTCGCCCTCCCCCTCCAAAATGTTCTGTAGCCGCTCCGAGACATCCTTGATCCTTGCACCAGGGAGGCAACACACCATCCTGGAGTCTCGGTTGCGGCCGCAGAAACGCCTGTCTATTCCCCTTACAATTGAGTCCCCTATCACTATAGCTCTGCCACTCTTTTTCCTCCCAGCCTGTGCAGCAGAGCTACCCGTGGTGCCAGGAAGTTGGCTGCTGCTGCCTTCCCCTGATAAGTCATCCCCCCCAACAGCATCCAAAGTGGCATATCTGTTTGAGAGGGGGATGGCCACAGGGGACCCCTGCACTACCTGCCTGCATCTCTTACTCTTCCTGGTGGTCACCCATTCACTTCCTGCCTGTATACCCTTTACCTGCGGTGTGACCAACTCGCTAAACGTGCTATCCACGAGTTTCTCTGCATCGCGGATGCTCCACAGTGAGTCCACCCGCAGCTCCAGCTCCGAGATACGATCGGTCAGTAGCTGCAGGTGGACACACTTCCCGCACACATGGTCGGCAGGGACACTGGTAGTGTCCATGACTTCCCACATCTTGCAGGAGGAGCATATCACGGGTGCGAGGTCTGCTGCCATGACTTGCCTTAGCTGAGTTACCCCTTTTAAATTACGTTGAAATTAGAAAATGTTAACTATACTAGGGACCTAGGTTCACTAAAAAAAACACTATCTGCTATAAAACCTGCAGATCTTCCCTTTCTTATTACTTTACTTACAGTAAAATGGTAGAAATACTCACCTGAACCTACTCACCAATCAGCTGCCTCCCCTGTGCCGCGTCACTTTCTGACTGGTGACGTCACCCCGAACTGCCGCTGGTCTCAGAGTCTCGCTCTCAGAGTAAGCTCTGGTCTCGCTCTCTCCGCGCTGTTTATATCCCCGCTCTGGTCTCGCTCTCTCCCGCCGCTCACCGCTCTCAGGTCCACTACCGCTCTGCAAGAAAAGCAAGGCAAAGCAGCACCTCCTTCCCCCACTTCACCTAACTCCCACACGTACCGAACTCTCAGCACACTGTGTAATATCCGCACACCGTCATGCCATTGAGATCTGTTTGAACTTTCTGTTTTTCACTAATGAGGTTGAATTGGCAGGAGAATTGCAATAACAGTCACCTAATTTCCATACTGAGGAAGTGGTGAGGCCATAAAAACTGCATTTCAACAGAATTACTAACATGTAGTGGACTTAGGAGTTCTAAAGGTGTATTCCCATGCACAGTGCAAATGTAATGAATGCCTCTTAATTTTCAAATGACAGGCTTGCCTCCTCACTAATTTAAATGGATGGGCAGTCAATGTTTGGTTCTAAAGTCCAGATCTTATTTTGTCAGTCCAAGATGTATATTTTTAGAATTGTGCTACATAGTCTAAGCATGCAATGTTATTCCACTGTAAATTGTTAAGTCATGGAACCGTCCAGAATACACCATCCAATACAGAACATCTTTTATTATTTAAATCTCATTTATAACTTAAATAGAATATGAGGGATTGCAATCTCTAGACACTTAATTAAACATTCGTGATCATGTGACTGCATGGCGTTGCTAACTGGAGGCTAGACAATATCTCACTGGGGCAAGTCAATATACACAGAGTTGTTGATCGCTCTCTATCACACCTTTACGATGTTTACATTTCTGCAACCTATTATTGTGTTTGCAGGTTTTTTTTCTTTTTGTAACCTGATACTCTGCTTTTCTCCCCTGGTCTCTCCCCATGGTTCCATTCCGAAAGATATCACTTTCCTTACATCACTGAGAACACCTTGCAGCCAAATAGCTTTTGGTGTTCAAAAAGATCATAACTGGTTATTAATGTGCTTCTTCCACAGTCTGAGCTTCACAGATGTGAATCATTTAAACAGGCTTGGTTTCATAAAGTTAACTGAAAATAAAAGATTTAATTCCTCTGACCTAGGTACGTTATAATGTCCAAGCATCGGATTTCAGAACAAGTAACAGCTTTCCTTTTGTTTCTTTCTGAAACATTTGGAATAAGCAACTAAGTTCACAAAATGTCTCATTACGGGAACCACCCACAGGGGAATGTTCTAACCCTTGGTCTTGCTCCCTCACCGCCGTCATTCCCACATTTGTCCCCACAGCTCTGATGGCTAATGATACCTATGGATATCAGATTGGAAAAGAATAATTATTTATTCAGCATGGGATGAAACATTCAATTCAGCACAGCGAACCACAGCTTCAAATTCCAATGAGTTTGAATGCAATCTCTAAAGACTTATACTGATTTCCTGAGTACGTGTTGGCGACTGGGGACCTTTCCTGACACTAGCTCATATCGGAAAACCGCAGGTGTGCTGTCTGCGATTTTCCGATATGCAATGCTGGTGGGTGTGGCTCCATACCGCCAGTGCATATTCCAGGGATTACTGACAGGAATTACTACAGTAATTACTGACAGGGCACTGTCAGAAATGTGGAAAGTACTGAAAGAGGATAAGGCCTTCTAGGCCAATGACCTCCACACAAGGATACTTAAGGAAATGGCCGACGAATTTAGTCATGTTCTGGTAGGGATCTTTAAGAAAGAAATACTTTGCAAGTTATATCGTGCCTCTCATGTCCTCAGGATGTCACAAAGTGCTCTTTTGAAGTGCAAACACTGTTACGTAGGCAAATGTGGCAGTCAAACTGCACACACGGTCCCACAAACAGCAAATGAATGAATGACTGGATAATCTGTTTTTTGGAGGTGGTGTTTGAGGGAGGCTTACAGGCCATGGTACTGGGAGAATTCCCTATTCTTCTTTGAATAGTGCCATTGCAGCTTTTACATCCAACTAAGAATGGCATATGGATCCTCAGCTTAACATCTCGGGGAGTTGGGGGGGTGGGGGGAGAGATTGCTCCTCCATGATCGCCTATTCCCAGCAAATTTCTGCCCCAGATACTGCCATTTCCTGGGACAGTCATGTAGAAAGTGGCAGTAGATCCTGGGAAGTCGTGGTAAAGGTGCATAGTTTTCCCAATGGAGGGAGAGGGCCATTGTAGCGGCCTCCTCTCCCTCCACTTGCCCCAAATGCTTACCTGTTGAAGTGCCCTGATCTTGGCCTAGAACTTCAGCGGAAGCATTCGTTCTGATGTTCAGGGCACCTCTGACCCTTTAAGGTCTCTCACTGGCTGTTCTGGTGCTGCAGGTGGAATCGCTGCTGCAGCACCACTTTAGTTTCCTCAGTTGCATTGGCGGGTTCTTGACGGCAGGAATCCTGCCGTGTATATGCAATGTGTCCCAACCCAGGAAAATGGGACAGGGTTGGGGCAGATATGGAGGGATAACAGAACTCCGCCCTGAAGAGGAGAAACCCCTCCTACCTGCACAGCATCTCCAGTAATGCAGCACTCCTTCAGTACTGTCGGTCTAGATTATGTGCTCAATTACAGAGGGGGGCTTGAACCCACAATTTAGACTTAGAGGTAAGAGCGCTACCAATGGAGGCAAGCTGATACTTGGGAATAACTAGAATTACCAAAGGATTGGACAGAAGGGAACATAACACCCAGTTTTAAAAAAAAACAAACACTTGCATTAATATAGTTCCTATCATGACCTCAGGATGTCCCAAAGCACTTTACAGCCAATGAAGTACTTTTGAAGTGTAGTCGCTGTTGTAATGTAGGAAATGTGGCAGCCAATTTGCACACAACAAGGTCCCTCATACAGCAATGAGATAATGACCAGATAATCTGTTTTGTAGTGATGTTGGTTGAGGGGTAAATATTGGCCAGGACACCGGGGAGAATGCCCCTGCTCTTCTTTGAAATACTGCCATGAGATCTTTTACGTCCACCTGAGAGGGCAGTCAAGGCCTCGGTTTAACATCTCATCCGAAAGACAGCACTTCCGACAGTGTAGCACTCCCTCCGTACTGTATTGTACTGTCAATCTAGATTTTGTGCTCAAGTCTCAGGAGTGGGGTTTGAACCCACGACCTTC